>NW_010424858.1:41082-91312 GCF_000710305.1 Buceros rhinoceros silvestris
GAAAGAGTGACGAAGCTGGAAGTCTGGGTACTCTTAATCTATGAGAAGTATTGCTAAATTCTATTTTCTTATTTCAAAATTTTCAGACAGCAACACTTTGCAGTCAGATTCAGGATGAAAAGCTCTGATTTGTATGCATTTGTGGTACTCTTGAGGCAAACTTCAGTTTTCTAGTATGATTAATTTTAAAATCAAGTTGTTAACCTCATATGGAAATATTTGTTGCAAGCAAACTTGAGATTTTTACATCAGGAACAAAATATTACTCTGTATTACTCACACTTAATACTCTGAGTTGTTATCTGCATGTGTGTGGTTTATATAAAGCAACTCGAGAACCCAAGGGGTGGCTGATCACCTAGACCGGATGATACCCATCTCTGGTTACCACAGGGAGTAAAGTGGGAAATAGCAGAGGTACTGATGAGGACATGTGATATATCCTGCAAAATCAGCAGCTGTTGGTGACAACTGACAAAGCACCAGTGTGGAGTTTACCTCCCAAGTGGAACAGCGAGGTCCTGGAAATGGAGAGAGAGATAGGCAAGCTGCCCTGTCACTGCAGGGGGACTGAATGAGCATCTCTCAGGAAAGCACAGTGCACTAGTTGACTGGGCGTTAAGTCTAGGGTCAAATTACCCTTTCATTTGAAAGGAGGAATCTTACACCTGTTAGACTTTGTAAGAATAAAGCTGTATAGATGAGTGATTACACACGAACACAGAATAAGGGCTGTGTAGGGTAGTATTCTTGAGTTACCAGGTTTTTCAGAAGACTTGTGTGTAAGTTATGTATCAAGGACTTGGAATGTTTGTTGTGAAATGGTGACAGTATCAATTAGAAAGTGAGTATGATTTCTGCCAGCTCTCATCTCTCTCCTGCCAATGAGATGCTCATTTTAGATATTAGGTTCTTAATTTCTTGTTTGTTTTGGTCTGAAGCAGTACATACATTTTATATCTCACCCTGGAGGTGGATGAGCATAGCTCATCAGGGTAAATTATTCTTTGATTTCTGGGAGATCTAAGCGCAGTGGGCTCATCATCAACACTTGAACTAACACTTGAACAGACTCAAAAAAACCCAATGCAACCAAATTCTCAAAGACAAGCACAGTCAGGACACGTGCTCTTAAAACTCCAGATGATTATTTGTGCCCATGCAGAATGCTGCAAGCACGCAAAAGCTTGCGTATTCAGGGTGCTGTGGTTTCATTTGAAGAAGTGTGGAAGCAGTTATGTAGTTTGCAGCTCTTGGATGCCACCGCAGCCCCCTACTCTCAGCACTGATGTTAAATGGCAATCCAGCTGAACAAGGGAGGGCTGAACTCCATGGGCTTTAGACCCTGTTCATCCCCTTCCTTTATGGTGGAGCGAACCCTTTACAAGATGATATCAGCACACTGAGATAAAGATGAATGTAGAAATTTCTGTCCATTTGGCAGTCTATGGATGGCAAATGCTCAGCCTCTGGAGAGGCTGAGCATTTCATAGGCCTATCAGCAGGTCAGTTTTCATCTGCAGTAAATTCATATTTGAAAAAAGGGAGAGAAGAAAGTATCTGGAGGACGCTACATGACATTAAAAATTTCCAAGTAGATTTCAGTACACTGGGGACTATGTATTAATGGTGACATTGTCTAAATGTCAAGTAATGTGTGCTGGCAAAAATGGTCTAAATTTACATATAGTGATGTCCTCTGAAGCTGCGGGGTTCTCCAAGGAATAAAAGTCACTGTGGATATTTCAGTGAGGATATCTAAACGGTGTTACTGCAGTTGAAAAAAGAAGGAAAAAAAAGAAAGAAAAAGAGGAGGAAGGGATTTCTGAGGAACATGTTGGAGGTAAACTAGAAATTTGTGTTTAATTGGATATCTGGGTGCATGCATGTACTCTGTAATTTCTCAGGGATCAGTCTCTCCTGTAATAATTTACTCTACTTTAAAACAGTTGATGAAAGAGCGTACTTCCACTGTAATTAATCAAAAGCAGCATCAAGGTAGGAAACCTTTTCCTAACTCCTACACTTGCCTCGCCTGTGCAGATCTTGAATGAAACTCACCAGGTGTCTCCTCGTTTACTGAAATTCCCTTAACTCAAGGTTTTCCCTCAGCTTCAGGATAGAAAATGTTGGTGCAATCATTCTGAATTGTGAATGAATCACTGGAGTCCTTTGGCTGGAAAGGAGCTCTTACAAGGAGTTTATTTGTTATGCCAAAGGTGTTTATTTGTTATGTTGATTTAAAGCATATAAAATGTTCGGCTCTGTTTTCTGGTGAATATATATGCAATTGTGAGGAACCAAGAACAGCTACGTGGCCCTGTATTTGAGTAGAAAACTGCTATTTTAAATCAGGCTTGAAAAGATTACTTTAAAACTGAAGACTGTGCCTTTAGCAAAAGCGTTGGAGGTGTGGGGACATGGACAAAGTATAGCAATTTGTGTTTTGAACCCTTTACAGGGTTCTAGGTTGTGATTTATGCCCCTTCACAGGGGAGAAGTAGCCAGGCATGTGGATATTTTGGAAAGACTGTGATGCAGGGGCAGAGCAGACGATGGCTAACTTGGTTTCTCCCAGTGAGTGTAAGGTCTGAGATTTTGCTTACAATAGGAACATCTCACGTTGTTGTATTCAGCAGGTGGTGTCACAATGAGTGTAGCTCATACAAATTAGTACTAAAAGCACTCAGCAGTTCCTGATGGCAAAAATCTCTGCCTAAAGGGAAAAACGTTACGTAGGTGCAGCGTCCCCTTCGCATCCCTGGAGATGAGGCTGGGAACTAACTCCCATGGGCTAGGTGAGCTGGGCTGAGTTAAGGCAGGGAGGTGAGCAGTGTGAGAAGCTGTGGAATCTCAAACGGATGGGTTTGCTGTCTCACTAGCAATACTGGCAATTCAAGGTCTGTCTCAGGAAGGCTGTTTTGTCTAGGCATGTAACTGCAGCCCCTGGGGTTTCTCTTAACAGACAAGGAGGCCCTCTCAGTGCAGTACTTATGGGCCTTCTGACATATTTCAGGTCACTTTCCCTATACACTCCTGCATATGTTTCCAGGTGGATCTCATCTGCTTCAAAACAAAGTAGACAGATGGCATTTCTGTACAGCTGCTTTGCCTAATATGGACTACGCACTCTGCAGGATGGTTTAGGTGAGAAAATTAGCACATAAGATTGTTAGTATAGTGGTATTATTTAAGAGTTTGGGTTTTTTCTCTCCTCGAGTCTCCACATAAATCACTCTGTGCCAGCAGACCTTGTATTGGGGTGTGACTTCCATGAAAGATGTGCCTAAAATTAGTTACAGAACAAAATTGATTCTTCACTGTTTACAGCTTAGAAGCTCATTGATGTTAGGGGTCAGTTCATACTCTGGTGAACTTGTAAATACGTGGGTATTTCCTGTATAGTGTGGAAAGGCTATTACCCAAAGTGGGGCATTGAGCAGTTTAGGATTACATTCTATGGGAAAACACAACAATGCTGTCATTAGAGAGTCAATAAACCCTTGAACTGAAGTATACTGACATTTCCTGGGTTGCATCCTCTTCTGCCATTCCCTACTTTGGAAAGAAATTATTTTCTAAAAGTGTTTCTGCTGGTATCAGTCTTGGTATTCTGGGCTTCGGTTATAGCCCAGCACTTCTTGGTCCCGGTCGATATGAGGCTTAGTTCTCTTATAAATTATTTGGCATACACTGGGACCTCTTTCTCAATTTTACCTCAGCCCTGTAAAGGGGTAGAGTTCAAACATAGTTAACCATGGTACTTTCTGTTCCTTGAGGTGTACCCATGTTACAGCTGTTTTATTTAGCACAGTGATCTCTTTTGTTGCAGTCACGTCCTCCTTATAATTTTCAGGAAAAATTTCACGTCTGTGCTGCTTGCACTAGAAAAACTGTGCTAGGAGTGATTTTCTGTCTTTCATCCATAGGAGGGGGACCTCTTTGTTTTATAACTGTTTTCCATTGCTGTTTAAATATATTTCTATGGAAAACAAATTTCAGTCTGTGTTGTCCTTTCTGTGATCAAAATCATTGGCACAGAAGAACTGTAGCTGTATTCTTTCTCTCAGGTCAGGGATGCTGATGCTTTTAAGGGGAGAAGGTGAGAAAGGCTTCAGAAGTACGCTTTCATTTAGAGATGAGTGTGAATTTGAATAGATTTACAATGCTTCTTTTAATGCAGAACCAAAGTCTACAGGGCTTGAAATTGGAAGAAGTCTGAGACAACAAATGGAACTATTGGGCTGTATAGAAGACGATTGTCTGCACAGCCCAGTGAACTGAGGGGAATTGCAGGAATAAAAAAAAAACATAACGCAGCTGAGTTCCGAGAATTTTTTCTGCATTGTGAGTGCTTCTGATGAAGCTTTACTACTGGGCTAAAATAATTTAAGTATCTTTGGCGGATCCTCCTTAGCAACCCAGTTTCATGCTGTAAAGGCTGTGAGTGCCTTCACTTCTTTTCTTGTTTGTGCAGCTATTCCCAGTTTCCTACAGACACCTGGAGCATGCTGGCCTCTCTGGTGAAGTGGTGTGAGGCAGTTATCGTGTCAGAGTTAACTGGCAGCTGAAAGGCACCTGAGTGTTTGAGCAGTCTGGTGGAAGCAGCTATTGAGGCACATTTTGATTGCATTTAATCGAAAAATAATTAAATCTATTTAATCTAAATATACTAAGAGAAAATGTGAGCAATGCCTGCTACCTCTGTGTTTTATATAGCAGCGGTAAGAAAGGGAGATATCTATTTTGAATGTAGTTAAGGGATGTCATTCACTCACACTTTAACCTCCAGAAACGCTCCAGGAATTTTGAAAACTACTGCCTTTGTCCAGCAACTTTCTTCAGACCACCAATAAGTAACCTGTGAGCAAGAGCTGTAGTATATTACAGCTTTAGGGGTGAGTGGCTAGTGCTTTATTTCTCATACATGTGAGCTTTGAGATAACTGTGAATCCTCTGGGGATTTGGATTTACTATTGATATGCAGACAAATCCCTAAGCCTGACTATAAAACTGCTCAAGGCTGGAGATGGGCTGAAGTGGCAGTATTTAGTCACTCTACTTCTGGTTCCTCTGCCAAAGCTGTTTGTTTATTTTATGATCAGATTGACATAATGTATCTGCATTTGCCTTTTTTTTTTCTGAACAACATTATTCTTAGTCTAGAAGAAACTAAATTGCCTTGGTCTGTGGGTGAAGATTCTTGTCTCTAGGCTGTTTAAAATGAGAATTAATTGCAGAGTTGCAGAAGGATCACTTGTAGTGAATGAATGGATTGTAATATGGGGGTGCAATTCTGTGTTGACAGGGCTGCTTTTCTCCATCTGCACCACATTGCAGTTAACTCAGGCAAGGATGGACTGTGCATTAGTTATTACCCATTTGGAGAGAGATTTAATAGTCACTGTAGATAATTCTTTGAATATTTCTGCTTACTACTCAGAGAAAGCATATAGAAGTCAGAGAAAGCAAACAGAGCAATAGTAATTTGAACAGTGAAATGAAATGGTTTATGGATGAGAAAAGACTCACTAGGAAAAGTTTTAGCAGCTTGAATGGCATGAGGAGCAAGCAGAAGGTAGGTAGGGAATGCTAATTTATTCTTTCCGATGATGTAAGAGCCAGAAAGCATCAAATAAACTTGTCAAAAAGGTTTAAAATAATGGAAATTATTTTTGCTCACAATTCAGTATTATGCAGTGGATCTTATTGCCACACAACATCATGGAGACAAACACACCTATATTAAAAGACCAAATAAAAGAACACTGTAAAAAATCTGTTGGTGAGAATGAAGTGGGGGGATTTGACACAGCCCATCTTAAGGACCCACTGAAGCTTTGCTTTGCTAAAGGCAAGATGGAGAAGTGGAAGGCAATAAATCTTTGTGCCTGCCATATTCTTATGCTCTCTCTATAAGCATCCATTACCAGCTGGCTGTGGGCAAAAGCTGCTGCCTTAGGCAAGCACTTGGTCTGTCTCAGTAAGATTGTTCTTTTGGTTTTAGGGTCTGTCCGTAGTAGACAGAGGTGAGATTGTTGTACCCTTTGCCCTGAGCTAGTATGGGCTGTGAGCTTGAGCCTGAAAACCGGCTCACTGTGTTGATATGGTACTGAGACCGATACAAAATTCCTTACTAGCAGGACTGATGGATCCTGCTGGCTCAGAGTGTCTCAGCATGTGGAGTGGGCTGACATCCATTTGGGTGAGGTAGTACAGACGCGCAGGTGCTTGCTCTCGTAGAGGCATCGGGACCGTGTGTGAATTTTGAGCTGAGATGGAGACCACCCTTGCCACACTCTCCTAGCATTTCCCTACTAGCCGGCTTAGTTGTTATGTTACTTGGAAGAACCTAATACTTTTTTTCTCTCCATATTATTATTTAGGAAGCCCATATTTCTGCAGTGGGGCCAGTTGTCTAAAGATGAGTATGCAGTACACAACTCTGTATTGAAACACATGAATATTCTCCTGCCACAAGCTTTTGTTCTACAGCCTATTTTCTTACGGATGGTTCCTGCTATGTTTGTGTTTCAACTTGCGCTGAAAGCTGAAATTTAGCTGTGCCTTGTGTGTGGATTAACGGTCTAAAATCAGTTAGGAACTGCAGGGAAAGTTCACTAGGCTTGGAATAAGCCATGTTACCTATAAGCTTCTAGTTTTCCCGTTGAAAGAAAATCCCTCAAACTTTATAAAGCTCACTTCGAAAGAACAAATCTTGCTGACCTGACAGGCAAGGAAATGGTTACACCTCTTGGATCTCTATTGTGTTTGCAAAGCAAAAGAACAGGAATGTAAGATGGTTTTTTCCCAGTTTCCAGATGCTCTAGACTTCGTTGCAGAGCTGTACGAATTTATGCAGGCCACTGTGCACTGATATTACTCTGTTGTGCCTTTGCAGTTTATACCAGCTGATTTGTGAGGAGTTCAGCAGTTGCTTTTTGGTCAAAGTTGTAGAGAAGATTTTTGCAAGATGGTATCATTGACTTTGAGCTCAGTTTATATCTGCTTGTCCTTCAGCATGTGGCATCCTAGAGGTTCATGCCAAAAAAGAGATTCTCTGCAGAAGCTGGAACATAGTTTCCAGGAAAAACAATGAAAAGTACTTTCCAGTTCCTGTATATGTGTACACAGTGCCCTCCACCAGTCCTCTGAGGTTTGGCTGTTACATTAAGGAAGAGTAATGTGGTTTAAAGGAAAAAAAAAAAAAGAAACATTAGCTGCTTGTAAACCTCATCTCTTTGCTACCATTTCCAGTTCAGAAGCCTTTCTGGATTTTTTCCTTCCTTTTATTAAAAAAAAAGAAAAATTTTTTTAGCCTCTTTTTTGACTGGTAGCTGGGGTTGAAGGAAAAGTCAAATCCTCAACTCAGATGTATTCAGCTCCATCGAGGAAAACAAATGTTTTGAGAGGGTCAAGTGATTTTTCAGGTACCTTATTCTATCCACCTTTTATCTCAAGAATCTCCTTGTCTTGCAAACTAGAAAGAAAAAATGTTTTGCTCTACCTATGCAAAATAATTTCTAGAGTGGAAAAATCTAAACACCCCTTCCCCCAATCCACCCCCAAACTAAAACCAAACCAACAACAAAAATGAACAAAAGCAACAACAACAAAAAAAGCCCAACCAAAAAATGTAGGGAAGGCAGGCCTTTCAAGAAGCAGTATGGGAGAGAGAGAAAAACAAGATATCTGAAGAACAGAGTTAATTCATATCTCTATAAAGTACCAAAACTAAGGTGCCTGGGATTTGATTATATTGTCTCAGATTCATTACCCATTTCAAAAAGGTCTTCTGAGCCCTCGTGCCCTTGTGCTGGTCTTTTGAATGTTATCTTTGGCCATGGAGAGCAACCTTTCCTGGACTGGAGTGGTGGGGGATGACTGCTGTCCCCACTCCCTCTGTGGTCCAGAGCTGACGTTTATAACCTGGAACAAGTGGTTTCTCACCCTCTGCACAGACCAGGACTGTTGGTCTTGGAATATGCGCCCTTAACTTGGCAGCTCCTGCTCAGTATGAGCCTTTAGATGTGTGTGATATGGTAACAGGAGCATTGAGTCAGTGGTGGCTGGTGCTACGTCAGCTCTCTCTGTTCTGAGAGCAGCTGAGGAATGGTGTTGGTGGCACCTGCTTAGTATAACAGGTCTTGACACATTCATGGATGCAACTACCAGCCAAAGGAGCAGCTAGTGTCCTTCGCTTGCTCTCATATCTCCTACATCTGTGTGGCACGTGTCACCTCTCTCTGCTCTGACAGCAAGGGCTTGGAGAATGAGTGGCTTATTGCTTTAGGTGGCTGGAAAGACATTTTCCTCCCAGCTTCCTCAGCCTAGAAAAAGAAATGCTATAGGTTTTGTTAAATAAAATTCTCATCTAAGGTACAGGAAAATAACTTTCTGGGGGAGTTTAAATTGTTTCTTCACAGTGGGGCTGCCAGTTGAGTGGGATTTGTTAGTCACTACTGTAATAAAAGTAATAAGGATATTCTGATCTCCCTGAAATGAACAACCTGGAAAGATCACATGAAAGATTGATTACATGGGGTTCCCTCTTTTCTGTTTGAAATCTGTAAATTCACACAAGGACCTGCCCTCCTGTCTGCTCGTTTTCAGAACCCTTCTGAGGTGTACTCAGTGCATAAAGCAGCCTCCCAGCACATTATGTATCATATGGTAATGCACCAAACTGAGAGAAAATAGATACTTTGACAGAAAGTTCTGCACTTAAAAAAGCAACATACCTCCTTGCTTTCAATCTTTATGGTTAGGTATTTAGAAAAAAAATCCCCGAAAAGTAATTTATTGCTAAGACTATACCAGAAAAAGTGGGAAATGTAATCATTGCTTTTCATTTGAAAGGTCTGGAAGTGATGAAAATGGTACAAGCAGTGTGGTTTGTTAGTGATGGCTGCAAGTGATAGGCCTGTGGTTCGGTAGCTATTGCCTTATTTGTTTTTCTTAAGTGCTCAGTTCCCCTTTTACCAACATTGTTTATACTTCAGCACCCTGTTTTCTCTGCTTTGACTCCTGGCCCACATGGTAATTCGGTAAACAGAACAAAAGCAATGCTTACCTACTTTTCGATAAGTAATGCAGGAGAAGTAGGACTTCACAGAGGATTTAAAAGGGAAGAGGATAACGATTTAAACTTGTGAAGAAAGTAAACTAAGGGGATTCAGAATCTTATCTCTGTTATGGATAACAAGAAGAGTGAAATAATGAAGACACAGGAATATTCAAGTTGTTGATGTTTCTGGAGGGAACAGTGGTAAAGAGGACAGTAAGGAAACTAAATAATGATTTATAAGGCACTTTTGACCTAGAAGAATGAATCACGTACAAGAAAGGTCCTATTGTTAACAGTGCATTTACTTTCAACTCGAATAAACTCGACAGGCTGGTATATTCCATATATGTCTCTAAAGATAAGAAACCTTTTTTTGGGAAAAAGTACTTCATACCTCTTACATGACGTCTGCGTTTGGTACTCTGTTGTGTGAAAAAGTCATTAGAGCTCAAAGTGTTTAAGTGGAAAATCAAGACTTTCATTTTATCCCAGGTCTCTTCAGTAAGAATTTCCTCCCCCTTCTCCTACAAAGCTGGTCTGGAACTAACTTCATTTGTCTGAAACAGCCCAAGGGGACCAGCTAGGTCTCCAACAAATCTTGCATGTCAAAGTAGTTCCTAAGTTTCCTCCCTCATTGACATTACCGTTGCAAATATTTGTGTTCTTCGCTCTCCTTCTCCAAATGCAGTAGGAGATGCTTCATATTAGGGAGTTTTTGAGGGGTCTTATGTTTTTCTGGAAGCTCCAAGGAAAAGAGGACATACAGGTGATTAAGGAGAGTATGGTTTGTCAAAGTAAGGTCGTGTTGAGACGGGAGGTTGTAGCACCTTAACTTCTGAGATAAATTTAAGTTGGCAGTATTAATCTGGACACAAATATTTCTACTGACATTACTTTTCTTAGTGTAGCTCTTGCTGATTAGGGTCAGGCTTAAATGAAAGGCTCTGCATCCAAAGCCAGGGCTTCACACAGGAGGTATGTTCTCCTATGACTTTAGATGAATGGAGCTTTCCTGGGTGGACACAGGTAACAGCTTAAAAACCCAGACGTCTTAAGAGGTCTCACTTTGTTTGTTAAAACCTGGTCTTCCCATGCTCTGTCTCAGCATGAGGACCTGGCATCTCCCTAGTACACACTGCAGCAGTTTGTGGAGGTGCTGGGAGCTGTGAAAAGCTGTCCTGGGTTCTCTCCAGAGGAGGATCTGCAGGACCTGGACATACAGTGGCTGAGATCGGACTGTTGTCTGGGCATTGCTGGACCCGAGTCCGTGGCATAGACTGTCCTCCACTCCCACCCTGTGTATCCCTGTCGCTTCCCTTTGTCTTGACACATGCCCTCTTTGACTTTTGCCTCTGCCCTCAATCTGAATGTCTAATTCTAGGCTTGACTGATAAATTGTGGTGATAGTACTAAATTCCTAAGACTATTTTTAAGGTTTTCAAGTCACTGGGCATTTTTGAAAACTGTGCTGTACACCTTTCACAACATAGTGCCTTTTATTTTAAAATGAACCAAAGTGTTCACCAGGGCTCTACTCTAGTAAAACCACACTTCCCTCACTGAAACCAACTGGTAGTAGATTAAGTACTGCTGGAAAGTATTTTGTAACGTTGACTGCTGGATTCACTTGTTAACAGTCGAACTCAAGATACTTAATTGTTAGTGGTAGGCCATGGTTGTGTGAATAAATATAGCTGAGGGCTCTTGCCCAAAAGCAGTTGACTGCAGCAGGTGAATCAATGCTGAAGGAAAGAAAATCTCAGCAGTGAGGACATACGTTGGGTAGCAGATGGAACTGGAATGGAAATTTTCTATTTGTGCTGTGATTTTTCTACCTGTAACAGAGCTGTCCCAAAGAATCAGATCCAATATTGCTGCTGTTTTATAAATCTTCTGAAGCAGTCTACGTAGACCAGCAATGGAGGCACATTTTCTGGGGAGACCAGCCAAACCACTGCATCAGAGCTGATGCCCCAATGTGAATTGAAGACTCCTGCAGCAAAGGAAAAAAACACATTTTTCTTAAGACAAACTTGGACAAAATAGATTTGCAGCATGGGGACGCTTTTATTCTTGCTGAACCTATTTTGTCACTCCTTAGTCTGTTGTTCATTGTATTTGTTATTTTAGTATGGAGTGTTGATTAGCTTTGGCAACAAAGCTGCAAACCCTTAGCTTCATACTGCATGCTATGAGACATGGAAAAATGAGTTGGAAATGTTCTGAGCAAAATGTGTATTTAATTGATTTAGAGCAGACGGTGATCTATTAAAACAGAGTCACCTGGGCTATTGCACATATTGCTCTGTGTATGTGTGAAGTAACAAGATGATTTCACAAATTACGTGTTGGAAGGAAGAAATAGGTCCGTGGTGTACACTTAAAGCTCTAGAGGTGAATCTGTTTTGGTGATCTGGTTTTATCTGCTGAATTTTGCAGCATGGTTTCGGCAGCATTATGAGTGGGTAAGACAGGCTTTAAAGCAGAAGGAGGAGGGAGGACAGACACCCATATTATCTCAATACTAAAGCACATCCACCTACAACAATGTAAAGAAATCATGCTAGTGAGACGTTTTGTATTTTGTGTCGCTTCCCTTCCCCTCTCCCAGTACTTTTTGCTTTGCTTTGCTTTGCTTGGTTCCTAGGACTACAGGTCCTAACACAGCTCAGTTTCCCCAGAGGAAAGACTGCTATCTAATCCCAGTCAAATCAGCAGGATAGCGGTGGTTGAGTGATGTGCTGTACCCCAAGACTTGGTTTGAGGATGGGTTGTCATTGAGAGAGACGGGGATGAGACATGCTATCTAAGGAAGATTGGGAGATGGGAAGCTGGGAGTGGGAGCAGAAATGCAGCTATTTCTAGGATGTGCTAGTGTTCCTTTTCTTGATATCTATCTTCTATTTCCCCTGCTCCACACACATTCAGTGCACAGGCAGAGGAGGTGAAAATTACAAAGCTTGCTATATAATAAAATACATTGTTCACTTGTTTATTAAATAATACTTAATATTGAATGACTAGAAGAATTGCAAGCTTTGCTATAGGTAATCAAAATGTAAAATGTGACCTTGCTCCTTTCTTTCTTCTGGAAGTGAATACAGTACAGTAAGCCCCTGGAGTCCTCGAGTCACTGTGGTGACTTTGAGGTGGAATAATTTAAAGCAAACCCATATCTCTGCAAGAAGAGGAAACAATGCATATCTGAACTGCTCACGTAGTGCTTCAAGTGGCAAAATTCAGACTACAGAAATTCAGTTATTCATTAGCATATGGTTTATTGGCAGGCAGGAGTTATGGCTGGAAGGTGAAGAACTTGCCTGATCTGAAGTATGGCCTGTGTGCTGGGTTAGGTGACTGCAGCTGATTGAAGTCCCTTAAAAGAAGACACTGTTGAGATTTTCTCCTTTTTTCTTCCTCCACCCCCTTCACTGATGCTCCAAAATTCATTTGACAGCATGATATTGGAACCCATTCCTTTAGTGACTGACTTATATGATTCTCCCCCTCTGGGCTCTCTTATTCTGAGCTACGGCGAGTTGCCTGTGAGTGCTAGTCTTTGTGCACTAGCTACAATCTTCTTTTAAAGGGTATTTTTGGTATA
The DNA here is from genome assembly GCF_000710305.1 of Buceros rhinoceros silvestris. Classification (NCBI taxonomy): domain Eukaryota; kingdom Metazoa; phylum Chordata; class Aves; order Bucerotiformes; family Bucerotidae; genus Buceros; species Buceros rhinoceros. The sequence continues at coordinate 53,754 of NW_010424858.1, forward strand.
CCTACTGTTCTCACTGTATTTTTTGCCTTTTTAGTCAATCCTTCACTTGTAGAAGTGGACCTATTCTTATAATTCTCTTTCTAGGGTACTTCTAAAGAGTAAGGATAAAACTGGTTTGGGCTTGGGCACTCCCCCCAGTAGCAGCGCTCCAGGTGACTACCATCCTTGCTGTGATGCAAGTGTAGCAGCTGATGGCTGCACCTGCAAGGAAGTGGTTCAGCAAGGTGCAACTGTTCGATTTGGGGAGCACAATGCTGAATTACAGTTTTGAGTGTTTATTTACATAGTGGCTACACATTCATGCCCTATGGAAAAAGAGTGCTAACAGGACTGCAAAATCAAACATGCACAAGTTGGGAAATGCCAGGACATTGATTTTTCCCACTCGTGAATATGCATTATGATTCAGTCTTTAATTACATAACTGCACACTCTTTTTCCCCAGAATACCTGCTTTCCTCTGTGCACAGGATGTCCACTGCTGTTTGAGAATTTATTCAGTGTTTTGTTTTCTTCTTATTGTTTCTCATAACATTATTGAGGCCATGCAATGAGGGAGGAATTACTGATAGCTTCATTATTTTGTTTTGTTTCCTTGATCATCTCCACCACAGTATATGTGGCCACTGTTTCATGAACAAACTTTGTAGTGGCCATGTCTGATCCCAGATGCTCTGCTGGCCACACTCATTACTGGAAATCCAAGAGCATTGAGTGTCTGCCTTGGATAAGCAGCCTTACCAAGTGTTTCTAATTTCCTTATCTCCATTAGCCATAATCCTCATTCCCACTTTAAATACCAGTCCTAGGTTTTTGCTCCTCTTCAGCCTGGTTTTAGTTCTTGGTATGCCCAAGTCGATTCTCCCATGTAAGCTGCTGTCTCACTGTATGTTCATAAAAGGTCTTTGACTTTCATGCCATTTGAATGTGGCTAAGATTACAGGCAGCAGAGCAGAGACAGGCTCCTTAATTTCATTTCATCTGGACCTGGATTTAGACAGCCCAGGCCGGCAACTATAGAGAAAGACCTGTTCAACATCAGTGTGGATATTCGGGCAGTTCAGCTTTTTAATTCAGAGCTAACTCTAGAAGGCATGAGAGATGAATGGAATTTCAAAGGCATGCCCCTTGGGCAAGTTCAAATGGGTTTTCATAAGGACAACAAAAGGTGCTTGTCAGTTGGAGTCCCCTGTCCTCTGCCAATTTTAAGTTACTGCTGCAAAAAACAGATCAAAGAAAAGGTTTCTAAATGTTTTAAACACTGAATAAACAGTATGTTTTCTTCTGGTTTGTTTTTTTTTTTTCCTGGGTTTCAAATTTAATGATCAAAGAAAAGGTTTCTAAATGTTTTAAACACTGAATAAACAGTATGTTTTCTTCTGGTTTGTTTTTTTTTTTTTTCCTGGCTTACAACTTAAGTATTTTTGGTAAAATTTAAAAAAAACCCTCATCATCCTGAAGCAGCAGGATGTCATAGGGAAATACAGCCTGTGTGTTTAAAGGATAGCGTAGCCCGTACACAACTAAAACCGGGTCCTTAGACTGGGAAGTTTTGTCTGCCCTGTTAACAGTAAATGCTGTAGTTTTTCTCAGTAAGGCTGTTTGATGGGTACTGATTTTATTTTTCTTTTTTATATTACAGCAGTGTCACTGAAGTAAAATATTTTGAGATTTATTTTTTGCAGTCATTTTATAAAGGTTGCAGAAACTAGAAGTTGCCACTTTGGGGTCTGTGCATTGCTCTAACTTCCTATTTGTGTTCCTGAATACCACTCCTGCTCTCCCAATAGGTGCTCCTGAGCGAGCTTGGGCAGAGAGGGAGGTGCTTTCTGCACCCTTTCGAAAGAGCTGTCTTTGCAGCAAGGATTTGACTGTTCGGGGAATATAGCAGTAAACGGAGTGCCCATTTTTGCTGGCTGCGCTGAGGTTACTCAGTGGCTAGATGCAGCATGGGTGGTGTGTGTATGCCATGTGGCACAGAGTGATGCAGAGGCATGAGCATGCGGTACAGTGTGTGGCACACCTGTGTTACCACAGAGCAACTCTTGGCAGGGTGAGTTATGCCAGCCAGAGCATCATGCTAACGCATCTGTAGCTCCGGCATCTTGACAGGGAACAGCAAGCTGCAGCACAGACTTAAACTGAAATCTTGAGAGGTGTTCATCCAGTGGCTTTCAAAAACAGTTAACTAAAATAAGTTTGGATGCAAGAGAGGAAGAGTAAGTTATTTTGAAAAACGTGCTTTGCTAATCGGGCTCTTGCTCTGGTAGCTCAAATGCTGTCTTCCAAACACAATTGACAAGAACATTATTAGCAGCTTGGTCTTCTTTGTTACTTTACCCCGGAACATTTATAAGTGTGCTATCTGATTACCATAATGGACTGCATGTTTCTAATTTTTACCCCGAAGTCTGTATGCTATTCTAGACTAACGCTCATTTTGCTTTTACTTGTTTTTTTAAAGTAAATTGATATATAGGTAACAAAACGTGGCTTTAAAATCCTCCCTGGAGATATCCTGTACCGAAATAGAGCCCCAAGCCTCTACTAAAATTAATGCTTAGAGAATCACAGGGGAGAAAAAAATTAACAGGAAAAGCACAGTTGTTTTCACACAAATTCTCCATTTCTTTTCACATTATGCTTGGTCTTGCCTGCTTCAGTGAAATTTCTCCGTTTGTTCGCTTTAAGTGGTGCTTAGAGAAGATGCAAACACCATCCCTCAGTTTTCTTTAAGTTAGTAGGTTAGCACAGCATCCTGTTGCCAATAAGCAGTAATAGATGTGGAAAAGCACATATGGGTCTTCTGGCTTCAGCTGATGGTCTAAGAGCCCGGCTTTGATTTCCTTCAGTGCTCTCGAGCTTTTGCAGGGAGTTGAACAAGCCACCAGTGTAATTTTGTTTCCAATTTCGAAAAGTCAAAATATTATTGTTTCTCTGTCATGGTGGCACTATTAGAAAAATCAATAAATGCCTGAGGATGCTGAAATACTAAATGTGGCAAAAGCCAAATAAGTTGATTGTTGTTATGCTCAGCTGGTTACACTTTAATTGATTTACAGGTATATTAGCTTCAAAGGCAATCCCAATATAAAATATATTGACATGTAGATACAGCATCATGATTAATGCATTTACTGTAATCAATATGACAGATTGTGTTTAGTGTTTACATTTTGTATTTTCACTGAGTTTACCCAAAACATGAAGTTATTTCTAGTCCTGGTCTTTACATAAAGCTGAGTTTTGGAGTCTGAGTTGGCAAAGCACTGCTGCTTTTGATTAGTATGGTCTAAACCACAACAAACCAACCGTTCTTTTCCTCTGCGTCAAGTGTTCCATTTCATCAAAGCGTCTTGAGAGTCTTATTTCAATGCCATATAGCTAGTTTACTGTCACTGTGACTAGGCTTCAAGCTGATCACTTGCATGGTGGTTAATCTGGAACTGGATTGGTGGTTGGACCTTTGTGGAGGTTTTTTACTTGGCCATATATCAGATAAAAAGAAGCAAAACACCACAACTGTGAAAACAAGTCACCCAAATTCTACTTTTTGACTGGAACATTTTTTGTTGCAGGTAGTACTCTATACATATATAACGCATATTACTCTGAAAATTATTCTTATTCTCTGAATTCCAGTTCTTTATACAACATGCTGTAAATATATGTATTCTGAAAAATTGTAATTGTTTCCAGATTAATGTGTAGAATCAGTGCAGCATTTGGGAAATCCTGTACATAGCATATTTCTTTTGCATATATTTTATTTGCTCACAGTAAAATCTACTGAGAGTTTCATGTTCAAACAAACCTAAAAACTCTGGAATGTTTGCTAGTCTTTTATTCTAATCTATGCAAAAGAATCACCGTTGGCATTCTCTCTACCTTGAGTTGCCCTGAACTCATCTGAGACGGGACACACACTTTTGTACAGAATTGATAAAAAAGTTCAAAGTATTTTAGATCTACTGCTCCAGACCTTCAGTGTTTGACTTAATGGGCTGTCATGGTATGAAGGATCCCAGGGTGGTCTGCTTTGTAGAATAACTTGAGGCCACTCTCTTTTATGGATCTAAATTTAGGAGGAGAAAGGGAACTTTTTCTTTATACAGTTTCTATGGCTTTTCATGCCTTGAAGAGCATACTAATAAATTAGATTTGATTTCCATACGGACTTCTCTTTTGCAAGCCTACTTACAGATCCAATCTTAATTTCACTTTGTTGGTATTAATTCTGTGTTAAAAATCACAAAGATCAGAAGTTCATAAGAGCTTGGTCCCAGTGACACCTTGGGAGACCTATGTTCTAAGCAGCATTGAAGGGAAGGATCTGGAGTAGAAATATGTAGGAATAATCAGAAAATATTGGGGTTTTGGCATCCTTTTTTTGGTGTACTGGAAAGTAGTAATTTAGCAGGTATTTTCTCTGCCAAATGTACACCCAAATGTACATATATATGACGTGTAAGTTTTATTTGTCCTCTGTCCTTAGTGCTCTTTTTCTCTCTTGGATCTCAAGGCACACTGAAGGATTTCTGTGGTCAAAGTATGGGGAATGTTTTTTCTTGACAATTCAGCACCTGTGTGGTGGGTGATGCTTATTTGCCCAGGTCTTCTCCTTTGGGAGGGCAATGTGCAAACTGATCTTGCACAGTCTTCATTTGAATTTTTAAAAGCTCTAGCTCTGCTCATGTTGATGTTGCAGTTAGGACAAACAGAGAGTCAGGACTCTGATGCAAATGAGGAAGAAAGTGATGCAACTTAAGTCATCTGCAGTTCAAGCCTGCCAGGCTGAAAGTTGTCTTAGCACAGAGGCAGCTCTACCTGGTGGCTGAGGGATGCATTAAGGATCTTGGGGAAACCTGGCTGCTCTTGTCTTGGCCATAGCAAAGATTGAACCTGGACAAGTCATTTCACGCCTCTGCTTCCTTTCCACTGGCTGTTAGAATAACAGCTCTTAACAGCAGGGTCTCCTTGCTAGTAAAGCCTTGATTTTTGGTTTCAACTTGTGCTGCGTTGGTGATAATCTCAAACACAGAAGTGACCCTTTCCAGTCCCCAGCATTTAGCCATGGGTGGTAGGGCTAGATAAAACCGAGATACAGACACATTGTGAGGGGGCTGGAGCTCAGCAACACATTTATAGTGTTACTTTTATTAAAGCTGCCCTTTCTTTCTCCTCCTCCTCTTCCTCTTCCTCCCTGAGATGATGGTGACATTATTTTATTTGTTTTAGTTCTGTAGTTGGCAAACTTAGTTAGCGAGACAGATTAAAAATAAAGCAGCAGCCCTCCTCTGTTCTAACACTGCGAGAGCTGTTGCTGCCGAAGTTTTGCATTTGCAAAAGGGGTATCGAGCCCTGCCCCTAAGTGGGGAGGTTGTACTCCAGACTGACACACTGTTGAGTAGCTGCTAATTTCTGTCCTCTTTCTCTCTTTTGTGCAACTTCAGCACCTGATCATTAATGTCATCTTGGTTAAGGAGCGAGGTCTCCATTTCCATGGAAACATGGGGAAAGGTCTTTGGATTCTTAAAAGTCCTTTATTTATTGGGCTGCATTTTCTCTCCCGTTTAAGCATTTAAAACAAAGAAGCCTACGGTGCTGAAATCTTTTAAGCGATGTTGTGTTAAATGAGGTGGACAGTTATAAAAATGGCCTTTAACTTTGCTCTGCTCTGTAATTCCGTAACAATATACCAGCTGGTGACAAATCAGTCTAGTTACCCTCAAGCCAATGGAACTAGACCAGTTTACAACAGCCAGAAATTTGTCCCAAAGATCTGGTAGTCTGTGGGTTAGATTCCCAAGGGAAGGGATGAGACTCTCACTTGGAAGTCATAGCTAGACTGTACATGGAAAGATGGAATGCACAAAAGGCAAAGTAAAGAACATGGTTAAAAAGGCTTAACAAGTGCCACATGAAACTACAGCTTTCAACACAGTTATGGAAGTTGAGGGATAAAATACTGATCCAATCAATGTTCCTATTGTCTTAGGTGAAATTTGGTTGAACCAAAGATTTTTACATTATACATCCCCTTGTTCCCCTTACAAATTGCCAAATCATTGCTACATCTGAGGCAAATTCCTGTTCTGATTTTAAAAACGTACTCTCTTTCCTTCTCCACTTGAGTAGAAGCTGTTTCCGTTTATTCTGTATCTAACATTGACATTTCTGTCACAACCATTAGAAAACTCTCCAATTGCAAATATTAAAACCTACTTGCAATAACGAGAACTACATATATAAAAGTTCCTTGCCAGAGTATCAAAGGAGCAGCGCGATAATTAAACTTAAAATGCGACAAGATACCTGCATGGTATATCACCTATAATGAGAAATGAGAATATAGAGGTGGCTTTGGATTCAGCATGGCTTTAATTTTATTTCCATCTAATTTCTCCTCTTACACAGCAACCTTGACAAAGTCATGTTTTGTGTCTCTGAACTCTGCTGGTGAAGGAAGGTAACATAATTTCACTTTGAGCTCTGTGAATGTAGGACATCACATATGGAGCTGAACCAAAGATGGCAAGTGTATTTGCATTTACTTCAGTGTCAGACGCTCTTAAAAAGTATGAGAACACAGGGGTGTGTAAGTGCCTGGGGGGAAATATTCCATCTGGGGGGAGCTAGCACCGGACTTTGTACTTGCTCTTCGGTGCAGCAGGGGAAATTCCTAAATGTGGGGATTGCAGGGAGAGGCTCAGAGCACTTGTGACAGTCCTCTTACTTCTGGCCAACCTACTTTTTCTGCAAGTTTCTTGTTAGCCTGGTTCCTTCTGTATAGACTCTGGCCTCATTTTCTTAAGCGTGTCTTCCTGTGAGATGGAGTTATGGGGAGAGATGAGGTTGGTGAGCTGTACAATTAGGGATGATTAGCTCAATAGGAAGTCCATTTTCAGGTGGCTTTTAGAAGGTGACTTAGTGAGATAGATTATGCGCATGGGTTTTAGATAAAAACTTCCTTCCTTCTCCCTGTAGACAGCCCCTAGAAGTATTTCTCAGAAAATGATTGTTAGTGTTTTTCCTTCTCATTTGAATTTCAAGCCAGTGAAGATGGACACACGAAAGTGAACGTGATCCCAGAACAAGGTCTTGTACAGATCAGAAGGTTAAGATACTGTTCTAAATTTAGGATGCAGTCATTTGGATGAGATATGATGGCAAATTTTTTTTTTGTTTTAAAAGAAAAAAAAAATCCTAATCCTCAGCATCTGTTGAAAACATTAGCTGCTCTGACCAAAGCTGATTGAGCTCAGTGGGAACAAATTATGGTTGAGGAAGATATCTCTTTTGGTTCATATCTACGTAATGCTGGCTTACTCCCTGCTTTATAATGCATTTCACAGAGAAATGTGAGAGAGAACAACTCTATAGAAATGAAATTTCACAATTTATAGGGCTACAAAGATGTTTTTGCTACTGATGAGCTTAAAATGAAGTTACAAATAAACTGCTAATTTAGTTAATCGTATATTTTGGCATTATAAATTAACTCAATCTAGAACAAATAGTTTCTTTCAAGTTTCAATTGCTCATTGTTTTTCTGCTGCTGCTTCTGGAAAAGGCTCTGAAACATTTTATTGATGAGGTAATGCACTCTCATCTGCATGGTGTACTTCTGTAACTCCAGCAAAGGTTTCTGGTGACATGCTAGACCATGAGAACAAAGCTCAAATTCATTGTGTTCCCCCAGATGGAATTACAGTCTTCATCAGTTAATGCAGCATTTCTCAAGTTTGGAAAGCTGAATCCTGAGTTGTCAAGAAAATTAAGCTTACAGTATTACTGCTACCATCAATGTTGTTTTAAAAGCCTTCCCAAAATGAGCAGTCACTCAAACGGGGTGTGTAGGTATTCAAACTCATCTCTCTTGTATGCTTTGATTCGCAGAGCATTGTCAACAGTGTTGAGGTAATGCCATTGGCATTTGAATCGTGACCCTTTTCTAACCGAGATTACTGCATCAGTTTCTCTGCAAATTCAGGCAGGCATTGCTGCATTATGGATGGGCTGTGGTTTCAGTATTGCTCTTTGCAACCAGATGCCTTAAAAAAACAAAGCAATCAAGATAACGAAATAGGCGGAGAGATGTTCTGGAGGACACGGGAGAATCTGAGTTAGCGTTCATTGTGCAGCAGGTGATTGCGTGATTTTTATAGTACACAACTTAGTGTTATGTTTTCCTTAGAGCTTTACGAAGTGGGAAATTTGCACTTGATTTACATACCAGTGGGAACTGAATGGCTTCAGAACACCTATGATTTCTGTAGGCACTCCCTTAGCAGTTTTTTTTGGGTGACCTTAAGTCTGAGGGGCACAGATTTGACCTCAATCACAATAAGGGGTTATTAAGCAGAAGTAATTTCTACGTTCTGATTTTCACTAGTAAAACTAAAGTAGTTTAAGAAGATATTTAAGTTGAAGCATTGTAATTTTCTCAGGTAAACAAGGTATGTTCTGTACTTTTTTTATTTTGTGTGGGTAATAATCTTTTCTTAGCTCCCACTATATATAGCAGTTTTCTGTTTCGGTGCTTCCCAACAGCAATGGGAATTGGAGAGTTTTTCTTGTTTTAAATTTTCACTGTAAGTGCTTAAAAATTTTGTTTTATTCAGTCCTTGCTTGGTATTACTTTCAAATAATTGACTTATTGTGTTACTGTTAGTTAAGAAAAACTAATTTGTGGATAATGTCTCAAATGATATAATGTGGTATTGCCTCTCTGAAGTCCAGGTTTACACCATATTTGTGAGTTGAGGATTTGGTCTCTAGTTCCCAGCAAAGCTGCTGCTGGTATCCATGTGTTAGGGAGGAGTGGGCATCCCAAATCATTTCAGAGAACAAAGATGCTACTGAAGAAACTCTGGGGTGAAAGAATGGCAAGAGTATTTAACTTTATTTCTGTTTGGTTTGCTTTTCCACATAATATTTAGGGTTTGTTTTTCTTTTTTCTTTCATGGCCCAGCATTTTACCTGTGCAAGATATGCTTTTCAGAAGTTACCTGCCTGTAATTGCAAGGATCCTACTGGGTAGTTGCGATTGCCTCCCTTGTGAATTTTTCTCTGCAGGAACTTTTATTAACCTTTCAGTATCATTTCATGGCTTAAAAGCATGAACATGGCTATTGGGAAGCAGCATTTCCTGCAGAGTTGTCATGACAACCTGTTTGTGAGGGCAGCTGGCAAGGATGGGTCTTGTAGTCATATTAACTTTGCCAGTTAGGTTCTTCCTGCAAAACTTGGAAGCAGTGGATCACCCCTCTCTTCCCTGTTGCTGATGTACATTTGTGAGTTATTGAACTCTTTGCCAGCTGTACACACACTCCTCACTTCTGCAGTTCCCCAGTCTGTTCTATCAGTCCAGTTCCGCAGTCCACTTCCCCTTTCACCAGCAGTGACTGATTACACTCACCTTAAGAGCAGCAAAAATCAAGAAAGTACATTTTAACCCTAGCTAGACCAGAAATTGGGCCTGCCCCACTTAAAATTTAATGAGTTACCTATCTTCTGCTAAGTGACATCCACTCATGTTTTCTCCTCTTCTTCCCTGCGTTCGGTCTGTCCTGCTCTGGTAAAGGCAGCCGCAAGAACGAAGCTGGAATGGCTTGATGCAGTAGCACACTGTGTGTGTTGGGGGCAGCGGCGGGGGGAATGTGTAGCCTCTGCCTGTACCTGTAGATTCATGTCCTCTTTCTCCATGATTCATAGGCTGTGGGTCAGGTCCCCTGGCATGCAGGTTGGTTTGGTTGAGCTGTGCTGTTACTTGTGCAGAGGAATATCACTAGAAGGAGGGCAAGGATACCATTGCAGTAGCACCCTATTAAATATATTTGTTCTCCCACCTCTCTTCACCCTCCATTAGTACTTTGCGAAGGCTTTATTTATTCAAGGGATATATAGGATGGATTTTGAGGGAAGAAATTCTTCTGTTTTCAAAGCAGACGTAATAATAAAATCAGCACAACACCTAGAGATTCAGTGCATTTTTGAATGCTGAGAAAGTGAGTAAAGAAGTAACCGTAAGTAAACTAGTCATCCTGCATTTGGATGTTTTTCACAATATATATCACCATCTCAGTGGATCAAATGTTCTGAAGTAGCTTGTGTTTCCATGCTAAGGGAAGGTCAGGTTTTATGTGTCCTGAGTTATACATGTGCAGAGGTTAGCCTGGCCTGGCATCTTCTGTACCTGTCAGCAGCAAAAAGCACTTGGGAGATTTTTGCTCCTGTCTGTTACAGCAATGGTCATTTTGTTGTCAAGGCGTGATTTTGTCTGTCAGATGGTTACTATCTAAAGAAATGGTTTCTTTGTGTGTGTGTGTATGCCTTTTTGAATAGGTGATGCAACATTAAAATAAGTGGAGAGAAAAAACACAATGAGGTTATTTCAGTACTTTACTGTGCTTTGATGTGGGTGATGCAATGAAACAAGTTTTCAAGAAAACTGCTATGTAGTTTTAATTCAGAGGAGAGGATTTTCTTTTTTAATAACGCTGTATTTGGATTTGCTTTCTCTTGCTGATTTTAATTCAGCAAGAGTTAGTTCTAGCTGCGAACACCATGATTTAATAACTATTTACTCACGTGTCACTGTAAAATGAGGCAGTATGCCCACACAGGTCAGATTTTAGGGGACTCATGTTTTTACTGTGTTCAGGTGGAAAAAGACACTCTGCTCCCTTGTTAAAAGCCCCAAGAAAAGATGAGGTCAAAATTGGATTGAATTTGGTGATTGATTTACTTTCTCACCCCTACAAGTGTTACTTCTGGGCAGAGGGTGAGGTGCTGCAGGGTGAAAGAGGGCAAGACATTCATACAGTAGATACCTTTTGCTCTGCTGATTTTGTGGTAAGGGTTCTTAATCTCCCATGCTGTCAGTTATCTTCACATCTTAATGCTCACTGTGATAGAAAGGAGACCCAGAAGCTGGTATTATTCTTTCATAATAAAACCACTGAAAAAACAGATAATATTTTCCTTTGTCCCATGGCGGTCTCATTCAGTGACTCCTTTTCAGATTAGTATTTCTCTCCGAGTGACTCCAGCAAATAAATAATACACCAACACAAGAGCTAATAGAGTGGCATTACAAGCCCCTCTTGTACTCTCAAAATCTCTTTCCCATTACAATAATGTCCAAGTAGTGTGACACGGCCTGTCATGACATGTGACATGTTCATGTCTCTTCCAGCTCTAGGTGGGCTGAAGTGGGAAGGCTGCTGTCAGGTTATGGTGAGGGAGGATTTATCTGACCCTGAAGGAGCAACTTCCTGTGACTTTTCCTGAAGCTGTATAGGAGCTGCAGAAGCAGCACCCAGTATTACTGTAGCCAAAAAGAAATTAGAGGAAAAATAAATCTTCTTCCTCCCTGCTGTCTGCTTGTTGTGTGCATTTGACAGTGCTTTGGATTGTGTTGGGTTTTTTTTTAGCCTGCTTGTATACAACTGGTGAGTCAACAGGGAGGAAGAAAAACCCCATATGTATATTTCAACAAAATTTAGACGAATGAAACAAACTGTTCAAAGGGCAGAGCATGAGGAAAATGAGCATTTTCAAAAATTAGTTCCAAAAGAAAAAAAAAATCCAGTTACAGCATCTCTTTAATTAGATCCAACAGAGCTGCTGATGAGTGCTCAAGATCTCCACTTTCTTCTCAGTCGTGAGGATCACTGCTGTAGTTTTCCTGCACTTTTCTGCCTCAGTGTCCCCCTGAAAGCTTTCCTATTCCAAGATCCAGACCTAGCACACCCCTGTGATAGCTGTCCCTCGGTCGGGAGGGAGTGCAATAACCTCCCTCCTGATTGAGAGTGCTTTGGTCCCTCCCTCCAGCACCATCTTTAGTTGCTATTGTGTGCTGAAGGCAGCAGTGTGATTCCAGTGAGATTTGTAACATTGCATGACACAAGCAATGTTATCATCTTAATCTGATGTGAAACGCTCCTCCAGGCAGAAATGTTAAGGTTTTGTATGGAGAGACTGATTTTTCTGAATGGTTATGCATAACTCCAAGGTTGATTATTGAGAGTAAGCTTCGAACATAAGTATTCTTGGTAGACAACTCATGTTTTATTCAGGGCTAAATGAGTATGAATTCATGTTTTATAAACACACTGGGTAGTCTGAGGTTAATGCCTCTGACTCGAGCACTGCTGTTTCACTTCGAGTTCTGGAAGTTTATTTTAAGCTGTTTCTTTAGTTTTCTGCTTTCATTGCATTGAAAGAAGAGGGAATATTGTCACAACAGGTGCACTTTTTTTCCTAATTTCTGAATTGACAGACTGTTGGTGATGAGGAGAGGGGAAGGTGGTGATTTATAGTTTCTACCCATGTCCCTCATTCCTTGTTTAGTTTCTTAGCTTCTTTAAAATTTATCCCAACGTCTCCAGTCTTTGTTCCCAAACCTTGTTGAGAGTAATCAAAATCTTTTGATTGAATTTGAGCTTTGGATGGGGTCCTGCAGGAACAGGTTGCTACACAGACTTGCTGGGGAATTGTCATTTGCTTTCTATTTTCTTCATCTGCTATTCACTTACTGTGATACATCCATTCTCTTTCTCCACCCTCTGCTGAACTCTTTCAGTTTGTTTCAAACTGAGGAATTGAAAGTGGCGAGCATGAGCCAACTCCCTTGGAAATTAATGTGGTGTGTACAAGCCATGTCAGAGGAAATGGAATGATGTCAGCAAAGGTGCAGGTGTTTGGAGCATGGTAGTGCTTGTCCAGCCTACCAGCCACCAGCCCATAGGGGCCTGTTGTCCCAGGCGCTCAAAACAAAATTTTCTAAGGACTGCAGTATATGCTGTAAAACTGTATAGTCTTTGTGGTGAGGAATGAGGAGAAAAAGGCACTTGTAGTGTTTGTTTTTATTTTATTTTTTTAATGTGTGTGTGTCTGTTTTTGTATCTCGTACTGTCCTGGAGAGGAAAGGTGGAGGACAAAAGCTTTGTCTTATCTCAGTTGCTGGGCTTCCTTCCTTAGAGAGAAAATTGAATTTATTTGGATAGTGAATGGTAGTTTTAATTTTTATCTGCCTTTCTCAAGTAAGTGTCACGCTAATGAAAAATAAATGTAGATTTAAAAATTTTTTTCTTTTTAAATTTTTTTTTTCTTGGCCCCAAGACTATGCAGGCAACGCCTGAACTCCCTTGCCTGATTTGTTACCTAGACTCTCCTCTTTCTGTAAAGATTGTCTTTAGAATTTGTAAGTTTAACTTGTTTTTCAGAAGAGAGAGTATTTTTCTGTCCTATATGCTTTCAAAATCATTTATTTGAAAAATTATTTTGGATTACTTTAAAGTCTGCTTTTGTTCTGAGTCATTCCTTGCATCCTAGTTATTTGTGCACCTGGAAGGAAGAGAATTTGATTCTTCTATCAACACTTGGTAATAAAATAATTTTGGTATCAAATGAAACATTCTTTTTTTCTTTAATCTACAGTCTAAAAAATCTTGAAGTATTTTTCACTTGACTAGTGAGTATGGATCTTCATTACCTTTTTGTTCTCACACTCAGAAGTGGAAGACTTTTTTTTAAAACCCTGTGAGACCCTTGTTTGCTAAACAGAATCTTATAAGGTGAGGTGGAGGCAGGGCGGGGGGGTGGTGGAGTGGGGGGCAAGTGACTTTCTTTGATTTCCGAAATCGTAAAAACATATCAGTCGTCTGTAATCCTGATGTCCAGTCTGTGATGCAGCTGGAAATCATTTATGCTTAGAGTTTCCTAGAGCATATCTCATTGTTTACACGGAAAGACAGTGATTAAATTTTATCATCCGTTTACTCAATTGATTCCAGAATCTTTGAAATGTGAGCTTCCAGCTCCCTCTGCACATCTCTGTCCTACATAACCTCATTCAAAGGGTTTGACCCAAGGGATTAAAGATTTCCAGATCAAGGCTTTCAGGTGCCTTCTATTCTGCAGAAGGATCATATAAAAATCATTGTTTGTCAGTTCTACTTTAACTCTTTGGAAGAAATGTGAAAATCCCAATAATGGAAATTTAAGAAAGATTGTCCAGGGGCATGCGTATGGAATGGAAATTACAAAAAAAGGATTTTAATGATGAGAGTAGTGGGGGTCTGGCATAGCTTCTTAGTAGTAATAGAGAGGGAACAACTGGGCTGGATTTGAGATGGGTTTTGTTAACACTATGAATTCAAATGTATAGGTTAGCCTGGAACAGAGAAGACTAGATTTCATGACCTAGACGATCTTTTCCAGACTTGGCATTCATAGTGTCAAAAGCTGAAAGCTAAAACAGAAAAAAAAAAAAAAAAAAATCCTCTCCTAAACCCAATTGGTTTTGACTGCAGCAAAAATAAAGCAAAATAATTTGTTCAAGAAAGCATTTGTATTTTTCTTTCCTGCTTGCCTAGCCTCCTTTGGTCTCTTTATTGGTGAATTACGGAGATAGATGATGCTCTTCATCCTTATTGCATCACCTACTGTATAATTTTTTTTACCTTCCCTTCTCACACAAATAAATGCTGACATTTGTTACCGCAAGGACTCCTCCAAGGTCTGTCACTTTTTGTGGTAAGAATAATCACCACATTTGTACATATCTTTTCAGAAACAGCATATTTAAACAAAAATCGGGAACGGACCCTGTTGGTCCTAAGATTTATTTGCCTTTGATAACAAGTATTCTTGATGTTTTATCCTATTTGGAAAGAAACCTAGAAAATAAAGACTAAAAGCAAAAAGAAAACCCTTCACTGAGTAGAAGGAAGACCAAGCAATGGATGATACTTAAGAATATTTAGAAATGTGAGCTCTTATAGGAGCTCCACATGACTTTGCTTTTATTCTTATAATTATCTGACTAATTACCCAACTCTTGGACCTAAGGCATTTTCTGTTTCCACATTGCAGCTGAGGATTGTTAGGAGTTTCCAGGGGAATTTGCTGGACTCAGGGCCTGGCCAATGAAGGTGTGCAAGAACAAAGTCACGCTGATTTTGAAGCAGCACAGACTATAAAGTGTTTAACAGATCTAGGCCAAGATATTGGTCCCCTTGTTAAGAATTGACACAAAGGCATATGCTTTCTTTGGCTTCTAAGAAGATGAACTCTCGATGTGAGGTAAGATTTAAGGGATTGGTTAATTTAGCACAGCTCCGATTCTAATTGAATTCAGATTTTACTTTCTAGAAAGTAAAGTTTGATGCTTAATGTATGTCTACTGGTGAAGATAAGCAGAGAATAGAAAAATTAATGCACTAGAGATCTTTGACTGACATTTGGAATATTATGTCTTGTGCTGTTTTGATGCTAACCTAAGTGCAGGGCAGTGATAATTTGCATGTCTGCATCTAAGAAACTGCAAACCGGTATTCATGACACCACTTGTGAAAACTTTTAACATACAACCTGTTTCATGAATCTGATTTTTCCTTTTGGGACAGGAAAAGTAACCTGCTACTCGTGCCTAGTGTTCAAGGGGCAAGAGTACCAAAGGATTTCCAATATGCAAAGGACTTCTTCATGGGAATATCCCATGAAGAATACCCCTTCATGTGCAGAACTTGGAAATGGCTGTGAACTGCAGTGTTGGCTCAGAAAGGACATCATGTGGTAGAGATCTTCTATTATCCTGGTCAAAATTTCTGCAGGTCTTATGCTCCTTTTGCTTTGCCTCTTATTTTCTTTCACGGGATTCCTGGGTATTGCTTGTGTTTACTGGCTTTGTACTTCGCTCAAGGAGATGGTCACAGAAAGGCTAGGTGACTCTGTTTGGTCTTGTACCTGATCAACACAAGATGAATATGTGATATTTGATGTGATAGATCCAAATGCTCCTGTGGGAGCTCATGTGCTATAGTTATCTTTCAGCTTTGTGGATGCTCTTTGAGGTGCTTTGTAAGATTGTAACTGGAAATTTGTTTCATTGTCTTCATGTTGGTTTCTAGCGGTCATGAGCTGCATGTTAGGTATAGAAGGGCTGGGCTGGAGGCTGAGAGCAAAGCTGGTCAGAGCTGCAGAGAACTGCGGTGTTTCATGAAGATGTACCAGCTTCCATGCAGTTTTTATCAAGCTGGTTTGTGTGGTGAGATGTTGTGAGAGGGAGAACTAATCTGTTGGGAGTCTTGGAGATGTAGATGTTGGGTGGCTGGGTTGTTACTGAAATCTTTTCTTTTCCATACCCTGGTCCCCTAGGCAGCAGGCAATGACAGATGCATAAGCAAGTATACCATGAAAAGTTTGGAAAGGTCTACTTCTTTTAGTGCTAATTGAATTTCTTGCATTAGGGTTCACTGCTAAGGGTGCCTGAGAGTGTCCTAGGCTGAGCTGCTATTTGTGTGGATGAGCCTGAGGAAAATGGAAAGGTTTAAGTAAGAGGCTAAAAAGATCATATTGACAAAAGGGACAGTACCTAATGATTAGGATTTGATTTTGCTAAGTATTCTTATGGCTGAGAGGACTTTCTAAAAGCTCTCTGAGACCAGGCCCACTCCTAAAGGAGTGGTGAGGTCACAAAGGGGCTCACAGAGTGCTGCTGGAGTAACCTAGCAGCAATCATAGAAACTGGTAGAGCTGCTGCTGAGATGCAGGATTAGTTGATGCATAGCTGAATGTGTTGTATTGGAGGAGAGCCAATGCAGCTTTTCCTAAGGAAGCCAGGACTTGAGTCTCACAGAAATTGCTGACAGAGGCACAAGGCTTGTGAACCAAGGTGGCCTGGCCAAGGGGAGTGCATGCAGGCTTTCAGAAATCTTTCAGTGAGATAGGGAAAAACTTTTTGGTGCAGAAAGTAGGGCTAAAAGGGGTGATCCATGTGATTAAACAACATTTAAAATTTATCAAGTAATGGGGTGGTTAGCAATCGGTAGGTGGTTTTCAGACTTTACCTAGGAGTTCAGTGATGGGACTCTTGATGGAAGCAGTGCTACTCACAGGGAGCAGAGTGTGAGGGGGTAAAGCTTGCCGCTACTCTGCACAATTAGTTGGGGTGGGCACAGGCTGATTGCGGGAATTTGCAGAAGGATCTTACGATGCTGAATGATTCTGCAGCAAATTGCAGTTGAAATGTGAGATTGATGAAGGCAAAATAATGCACATAGAGAAAAGAAGCTAAGAAACTAATATGAAATCTGGACTTATATTACCGTTTAGCACTCAGGAAAGGGTTCTTCAGATAATTACAAGTATTCCTATAAAATGATTAATTCAGTGCTCACAGTGATAAAAAGGCAAGTAAAGGGCTCAAAATGAGGGAGGTAGGAAAAGGGAACAGTGCAGAAAGTATGATGACACCACTGATAAACCACTGGTTCAGCCAGATCTTGAATATTTGTTTCAGCTTTGGCAATCTTACAAAGACCATATAATTGAGCTAGAAAACATTGACAGAGAGAGAACAGCTTCAGTATCAGCAAAAGCCTAAATGGTCTGGGGTACTTCCACTCGGGGGCAGGGGTAGGGTGAACAAAGGGGTGTATGAATAGATTCATAAAATCACAGAAGGTGTAGAGAGGCAAGTGATTACTTGCTGTTCCTCAGAATATAATACACCAATTTAATTATCAGGTAGAATTTTTAAAACAGACAGAAGGAAGTACTTTACGCTGCCCATAATTTGATTGTGGAGCTCATTACACAGGCTGCTGTGGAGACCAAGAGTATAAATAGGTTCAGGGAAGGACCAACACATTCCTAGAGTAAAGAGACATTACAGGTTATTAAGCACAAAGGTCTGGAAACAGCCTCCAGCTCAGGAAGTCCTTAAACTACTGATTACTGGAAGCTGGGACTGGAGTCTGTCGGGGAAGAATCACCCAATCTGTGCCAGTGCTTCTCTAAACACCTGCTACTGGCTGCTGTCTGAAACAGGTTGCAGGACCAAACAGATTATCTGATTTGACTGAAGCTGGCTCTTTTTATACCAAACTCAAAAAATTTGGGAATCGATGCTGCAGTGAAATAGTGGTTGCCCTGTGGTCAGCTCAAAAGGAGAACATTACATGCTCGGAAGACAAGCTGGGAACAGCGGGTTGCAAGAACGCTCTGCAGTCAGCAGGGGTGCAGGGGGAAAGCTTTAATAATGCCAGAGTTTAGCCAGTACATTTTGTTCATGACTTTCATAAGCACCAAACTGCAGGAGTGAAAACCACCTTCAAACAAACTCAGGTGCACATCAGTTGTTGATAAGCGTGCAGGTAGTGTCTGACCTTGTACAGGGATTTTCAAGTTGTGGTTGGCAAAGCTTAGAGCCGGCAGGCACAGAGTTTATTTACATCGAACATTCAAAGAAAAGCAGAGCTATTGTAACTTAAACATTGTTATACAAATGACTGTTCTTTTCTCTGTAAATACTTAGATTAACTTTGAGAGAAAAAACCTCCCAGAAATCTCTCTCCTGGCAGATACCCTAGCCATAAGATCTGTGGAAGCCGGTCTATGTGTGTTTTGATGATCTCTCAACCTTGCAGCTGAGATACTACCCCAACAGTAACTTATACCGCTATAAAAAGGAAAGTAATAAGCCCAGCCTGGAAAGGCTGCAACTCCAACACCATTGACAACAGAAATGATACCCAAATCTGTTAACCATGTGCAGCACTAACTTACATTTTCTTTTCCAAATAGATTTTTTTCTAACAACTTAAATGAACTGCATACTATTGACTAATTGTCTTTTGTGGTCTTTGAGGATTGAGGCATAACTAATCAGTCTAAACAACTCATTGGAGGATTTTTATATGCCTTAGGTGGAGGGAAAAGGCTCAGTAAAGCCAAAGCCGGGGATATAAACTCAAATCCCACCTAATTAAATATGTATCCTTTGATCTAAAAAGTAGGTTGAGTCTCTCTTGACTTTATAGCAAAATGAAAATGTAGTGCCTTTTTTTATAAAAAAATCTGTTGTTATACTCAAGTAGCTTGAATGTCTGATTGCTTGGTTTCCAAGACAGTCAAACTGCTCTGTTAAAGAATTTTCTCAATGGTATCAACTATGGAATGAGTACTAGATTTTCGTTTGTTGTATATTTAATGACATACACATGTATGTGCACCCATGCGTGTTCACAATGGTGGTGTGTTAGCCAAGTTGATAATAACATTTATGACAAATTACTGATTAATGGATATGAAAAAGTAATTATCAAAATACAGATAATTACTTTTGATGGAATATTTCCTTGCTGTTATTCAGCAAGCCGACTAGGGTGCCCATTTGAAAGTTGTGGACTTTGAAGAAATGGAATATACAATGAAAGCACAGATTCACTTTTTCTGGCTGTGTCAGGGGAACAGTGACTACTTTTGCTTCTTTGGAGAGGCTGCCTGTTGAGCCTGTGTTTTCATTCATGCACTCAGCCTAGTGGAGGTGAAATTACAGGCAAAGATAACTGAAAGCCACTCGTGTTACCTTGCTATTGGGAAAGTGCCAAGGGGTGTGATCTGCTAGTCAAAGTAATATGAGATATGATCACCAGGATGGTCAGCATCTGTTTTGTTATCAGATTTGTGCTACCTTCCCTTTCCCCCCCATTTCTTCCTCTCTCATCTACCTTACACTTATTAGAAGGCCATGTGTTTGCTCTGACCTGATTTGTTTGTTTGTTTATTTTTAATAGGAAAGCCTTCTGGGGTGTGTGCAGTGTGTTTTGACACACTCTGTCTCTTTGTTCTGAGACAAAGTTTTGACAAGAAGCTGTGTGAAAGTAGGCATTTTTAGCTTGCCCTTGGGCCTAAGGGTTACTTCTTCCTGCTTCATGCAAATTTGCAGTCTCTGAGATAATTCTTAGACTTCTGCGTTAGAACAAACCTGGGAAAAAAGGCCATTATTGACATGCTTATGTTTTGTGTGCTTTCCAGACAAAGCCATAAATCCAGCCTGGCATGCAGAGGAATGGCAGGCTGTTGGCTCAAAACTGTGCCAAATCTCCCCCAAAAGGCTCATCAGCTCCAGCTCTCTTTTAAAGGAAGTCTCGGGGCCAAGTCTCAGTTTCTGCTGCAGGAGGCTTGTACATCTCTAATTCTGACTTGAAACAGTATCCGAGGCTGGATGCTGAGATGTCTGTATCCATTCATTAGGCATATTTACCTTCTAAATATCTGATGAATTTCCCTTCCAGCTGGAAGCCTTGTCCTCAGACTGGTCAGATAAATTTGTTCCTAGGAATATCCATCATAGACTTTGCTTTAGCAAATTTGAATGTGCTCAGCTGTATTGCTTGACAAGTAACAGGCTGTAAGCTGTGTTGGCTGAAAATGTTGGCAGTTTTTGTCAAATAATAATTAATTGCTAGCACTTTATTATTCAGCCACCTTTGCTTAAGTACTACTTTGCTACCTTCCTCTGTTACGAGGGCAGGTCTAAGTAGGTTTGCTTTACCACTGCCAGTGATGCGTGGTGGAAAATGTGATACTGCCCCATTTTCATAAAAAAAAATTACCACATTATACACTATGAATAGACACAAGAACATGTACTCTTGGTTTAGCAAGCTCTGATAACTAAATTGATATCCAAAACAGCATAGAAAGAGACTAGCAGATATTGGGCAGTTTTCTGGAAAAATACATTGAAAAAAATCGTAGTTTCTTGTGGCATATTTCTTTAAGGCCTTAATCTGGTCATTGAGAAGACGTGTAGCTTGTGTCATACGGACGTATATGGCATAAAAATCTTTCTTGCTAATTTTTTTTTCTCCTGATACTTTCACTACCTGGCAATGTACCATCCTTGCTCCTTCCCTCTAATGGGTTTTTGTCAAACGCAAAATACTTCAGAAAAATCCCTTAATGTCAATGTCTTCCCACATTGTTAAGTGAAAAGGGGGCATTGGATGATCAGATGTTAATGCTACAAGATGTTCATGCTACCCACAGGAAAGAGATTCTGATTCAGCCCACTTGATTTTTCCAGATGTGCACTGTAAGCAGTGAGGTTTCCAAGCTCCTTTACTGTGGATATATATTGCACTGTATATTTTCAGGACAATGAAAAGATTTATTTAGCATATGGCTGACCTGGATTGTCATCACTGGCTCAATTGACCTTTATTGCCTTGGGACAGTGGTAAGATTAGGAGCTGCTATAAATAGCTGTTGCACTGTGGGAGTGGTATCACAAAAATGAGCTTTACACAAACAGACTGTCATTTCGCTTTGTGGGGGATGAGCGTGTTTGGCTTACAAAAGATCTCTCCTTGAGATGTTTTTGTCCTCTTCTGAATCATTGCAATTGAAGCTGTGAGATTGTTTGGGCCACCACCATCAGGTCCTAAAATATACAACACAATAATGTTATGAAGCTTTATGAAACTTACTGTCCAAGTGCCGCTGAGCTTTTATATCAGCAGTGTTCTGTGCTGATGGTTCACTGTTTGAGGCTGATCTGACGGGGCTGGATGCCTCTAGGGAAACAGGCAGTGGATATGCCCTTAGTGCTTGTAGAGCTACAGGAGGGTTTCTGGTCACCATCTGTGACTTTTGAAGGAGGCCGTGTCTATGCCTCAGGAGCTGTAAGAATTACTTGGTCAAAAAAAAACCAAAACCACCAAACAAAAAACCAACCAAACAAAAAAAAAAAAAACAACCCCAAACCTGAACTATTGAAATAAAAGTGGAAAAAAGCTGTAATAACTTGAGGGATGACAATATGATAAAAAAGGTAGTAGTATAGGACTCCCCTTCCTGACTAAGTGGTGTTCCCATGTCTTGTTTTCTGTGGTTGGATGCTGAATGGATACTTTCCCCAGCCTATAAATTAAGTAAAAGCAACAGACGTTGTGTTTTTTTTTTTTTTTTTTTAAATATTTTTTTTTCATTCCTCTAATGAAGGCTGTTTGGAAAGATGCACAAATTGATTCAGCAGGTTCAGCTGGTATGTTAAGAAATAGGTAAGCAACAGACGTTGTGTTTTTTTTTTTTTTTTTTAAATATTTGTATTTCATTCCTCTAATGAAGGCTGTTTGGAAAGATGCACAAATTGATTCAGCAGGTTCAGCTGGTATGTTAAGAAATAGGTGTAACGAATGAGGACTCCACTGAAACTGGCAAACACATTCATATGTAGTCCACTGGATTTGATATTTCATCTTAGTGCCAGATGAGTAACTGATCTTCATTAAATAGTAATTTTCAGTGATCAGATTACTTTATTCTTTTCCTAAACTGCTTTAGCAGGAGATGGCATTCAAGCGCCATTTCACCCAAGCTGGAATTAGATGCTGTACTGCCTCTTCTGATTTCTGGAGAAGGGTGGGGTGGATAATTATATTGAGTAATTATGTTTGATATTCATTCCATTTATTTGGTTTTTTCTTTTCAATTTGCAGGAAAGCAATCTCCAGGTCAGGCCTTCAGCACTTGGCTCCTGTGCATTCGCTCAACATTGCAGTCTCCAATGGACCTGTGAAGGAAGCAAGGGCGGCCTTAGAGTGGACTGTAGGTGTTTTGGTTTTTAGCAGTTGATTTGAACAGCAGCACTTGTTAGTGCTCTCTCCATTCTTAAATCAGCACAAGATACGGTGTTGCTATCAGAATTAGTGCTGGTCGTTAGGAACATGTTTCTATTATGAAATGAAGCACAAGGTAGAGATGTGAAAACTTATGGAGACTTGAGCAGCACAGAGCAGAGCTGTTGAGATTTTTCGGCTTGAGAACTCTCTGGCAACATGTGCTCACTGCCTTCTTGACAATGTTTGCCATCCAAATGTGATATGATTTTAGCACAGCAAGGTTTTGTACCTCTGCTTGATGGGCCAAAATTTAAGGCTGAAGACAAATGTTGAGTCGGCTGGGTCTTTAGAGTAGACAGTAGAAATCTTTGGTCATGATGTTTTCTAGCTATGGCTAGATTTCTCTGGGCTCAGACTGGCTTGCAGACATGGAAAACATATTTCCATTTCTTGCATCTTGCTTCTCTTATGTTTCTGGGCGAGTTCAGAATGTGTCAGTTTGGAACTGTCCAGAAAAGAGTATTTCAGTTGGAAGGAACAGCTATCATCTAGTCCAACTGCCTGACTGCTTCAGAGCTGACCAAAAGTTGAACTGTGGTATTAAGGCCATTGTCCAAATGCCTTTAAAACATTGACAGGTGTGGGCCATTGACCGCCTCCCTAGGAAACTTGTTCCAGTGTTTGACCACCCTCTTCGTATAGAAGCGTTTCCTAATGTCAGGTCTGAACCTCCCTGACGAAGCTTTGAACCATTCCCATGCACCTTCCCAGTGGTTATGCCATGGTACATACTAAGGAGGCGAACCTTAAGCCAGCAGGTCACACAAATACTCTGTTTAAAGCAAAATATGCAGTTGATCTTAACACTAGGCTATTGGTAAAGAACTCATTGCTGCATCAAGGCACCAGCCACTCAAGTGGCTTTTTGGTGAAGATAACTAACGTTTTGATGAATATGGCTTATGTTTATCTCTGTTATCCGTACCAAGACTGAAAGGTTTCTAGTTGGCATGCTCTGCTTCAACCCCAGCCATTGCATGTAAAGTATAAGGGGGTGAAATTTTACAGGTTGTGTTGCAGGAAGCTGGATTAGAGTCACTATGATGTCCTACAGTATTGTACTTTAACACAGGGTGTTAAAATGAGTTTGAAAGCTTACACTGAATCCTCTTGGAAGGGCTTTGGAGAATACCTTGATCTTTGGCCCCAGGAAACCTAGGTCCTCATTCAGCATGGCATTAAAACACATGCTTCCTTTGAGTCATCAATGCTGTTTAGTGGAAATCTGAAGGATCAGTCACATACGTGAAGGGCAAGGCATAGGCTAAACACCTTTCAAAATTGTACTTGGAGAACAACAGCAACAAAATCCAAACCAAAAAACCTAAATCCCAAGACCAACAACCACAACTTACCCTTCTTCGAAGTTGATTGTTTACCCATTTTACCAGGTCGTTCCTCTTGTGATCCCAACACACTGCAGAACTTGTTATAAGTTTCTGAATATTGATTAAATATGAGTTTTAAGTGTGTATGTGTGTGGAGGGGGCATTTTTGCACTTTACTTCCCGACTAATGGTTTAGATTTTTGATCAGTTCAATTTCTCAGTTGTTCCAGTCTCTCAGATCAGTGTTGTTGCTTTACTCTTCACACTTGGATTAGAGAAGGGAGACAACCCTCTGGCATGTGGGGAAAGGAACAAGATAGTGAGTGGAAGACATCTGTGGCTGGGAGGAGCCTGAACTGGCCAGCTGTAGTAACTGATGAACGTTGGGGAGAAAGGCATTTCTCAAATCTGAGGTGTAGTGCAAGAGATAACAAGGAGGTGGTTTGAAGGTGTGAAGAAGCTGAAATGGGCCAAAGTTTCTAATGGGTAGTGAATGTCAGTAAAGCAAAAGTGAAATTCAGAGTTTTATTTGGTAGAGTGAAAAAATATTTGGATTAAGATGTGTAGGAGACAGACAGGAAGTCTTAATCACTGGAAGGCAGCATTAATCAGTGCATGTTGTGTCCCCATCGATATCATCCTGCTCTTCAGTATTTCTAAGGATGATTCTCTAAGGACCCACGATCTTTCCAAAGTCTAAGTGATATGAACGTAAGTTGTCACTTGACTTTGCAGTAGAAAAAGTTTCCTCCTTGTTGTCTTCATAGTAATAACTGGAAAGAATTACCTGGCTATACTCTCCATTTTAGATAACCCTTTGCAGGTGATTTGCATTATCAGATGATCTAGTGAACAGGACACTGTTTCAAAGAGTAGGGTGTCCATTCCCTGCTCTGCCATTTACCTCATGAATAAACTCACATGAATTGTTTTGCCTCTGGGTACACCAGCATCTCTAGCTGTAAAATGCAGGAGATGATTCTGATGTCTCTTAAAACCTTTTACATAAGAAACTATATCGTTTTGTTATTGTTGTTGCTACTATCTATCATCCCTGAGGTTTCTTTTCTCTAACATACTTACAAATGTCCAGTTTCATCACCTAACTCAAGTTAACTTGTAGCTTTGTTGTTGAATTTAATGGTATGTTTTCACAGCAGGGCCGTGCAGAATATATTCTCTGGAGTAGGTGATGTTATAGCTAAAGGGGAGTGCAGAGCATGCCTTACCAAAAAGGGACCACATTAAATGTTTGTCACTGTGATATGTTTATACATAGCCCCTTCTCCACCCTTACCCATTTTAGGAATCAGTCTCATGTGTTAAATGATAAAGAAAGTAATTCTAGTCCACATTCTCAAGTAAGTACAGACTGAGCCACCTCATACAGTGCCTGTGTACCAGTGGGGATCTTAGGTCTCTGTATATTTTTATACTTGCATTCGCTCCCAAGGAAAATAACCATAAGCTTTTATGCAAAGTCATCCTGTAATTTCTTTTTAGGTACTGCCTTCTAGATCTTGGTTTCTTTGGTGCCTTCAAAAATCTTGACAGCCACTGGGATTTTAGTGTGTTGAGCTTCCCACTAGGCAAAAATGTCTCATTTAGATTGTCCATAATGCATTTGATTGTAGATGCTCATTTCTTGCTTACCCCTAGCAGGCATTTATGGCCCATAAGAGGCATTTGAAGACATGCAGCTTCAATTCTTCCATTCTTGGAGTTCAATGAAAAAAGCTTGAAATTGATCTGTGCTTTCCATTCAGTGAATGGAGTCACAGTTCTCTAGGTGCAAGTTGAGTGTTTTTCAGAGGTGAAATATTATTAAATTATAAATTATATGTATTACCTTATAAATTATATGTAATAAAGAAAAAAATAAATCTTAACAAGAATAGAAGACTATGCATTGAGAGTAGAAGTTGAAAACTGGCATTTGTCAGGATGTGAAAGCAGGGTCAGAACAGCTGGGAGCATTGTAAAAGGCACTACCCAATTGCACACAGATGGGGTAAGGAAAGAGAGACCTCATCTGGAGTTGAACCTAACAAACAGGAACATGAAGGACCACAGGAATGGTTGCTGTAGACATTTCATCAGCAGTAGGAACACTAGGAAAAATGTTGGGCCGCCACTGAATGGAGCACGGGATGTGGTGACAAAGGATATGGAAAAAACCATGTGCTCGAAGCTTTTTTTTTTTTTTTTTTTTTTTTCCCCCTGGTGCACTCTTCTACAACCATTTCTCTTCCTATATCTCTGCTGCAAAGTGATCGGAAGGATAGAAAAAGCAACTTTTGCCTTTTTTTTTTTTTTTTTTTTACCTCCATTTTTACTGGTAAGTCTTGCCTTCAGGAATCCCAGATGCCTGACACCAGTGGCTGAAGCAAGGAAGACTTTCCTTTGTAGAGGATGATCAGGTTAGGGAGTGCTCAGACTGAATGTACAGAAGTCCATGGGACCTGATCAGATGCCTGCAAAAGTGTTGAGGCAGCTGGCTCACTTTGATTCCTGGGAAGATGATGAAGCCTTCTGGAGGCCATTTCCAAAAATATTAAGAATAAGAAAGTGACTGAGAGGAGTCAGCACGGATTTATGGAAAGGACATCTTGCCTGACCGATCTTTCTATAATCAAACGACTGGCTTGCTAGGTGAGGGGAGAGCAGTAGATGTTATGCTGACTTTTGCAAGGCTTTAGACACTAACTCCCATATCTCCCTTGTAGACAAACTAAGGAATTATGGACTAAATAGACAGGGAGGTGACCAGTGAGGTGTTTATAAACAGTGAATGTGAGTTTGCAATGAGTCTGCGGTGTGTTCTGTGGTTTTTCTGCCATTAGACAGTTGCGCTGTCCCCTTACTTTCTTGGATAGTTAACGTCTGTAAGTGCATAGCGATACACTACGCTGTAGATAATTAACGGACGTGTTAATACACTAATACATATGATGAAATAGTTCCCTCATTGATCTATGTAAATGCATTTCTTTTCCATGTGAATGGTTTGGCTTCTGTGTCATTGATTCCTAAAGGCTATACTAATTTTTACACCAAAAATTACCTCCCTTCTGTTAGAGTGCCTGCAAGACTAAGTTTTTTAATTGGGAACTGAGTATTCAGTTGAAATGTACATCATTAGATGCTCACATGAGAAATGGGAACCCTGGGACGTGGGTATCCCATTAGTCACATAAAAACATGTAGAGGCACTGGGAACTTTAGTTCCCCTTAGTGATGAGTGCAAGCTCCACACATACTTAAAAAGTGCTGAAATTTTGCATGCAGGAGATGCTTGAATTAGTGTGTTCAGGATCAGTAGTCCTATTTTGCTGTTTCTTTTTCATCGAGGTTTGAGAACTAATGTTCTTTCCAGAGACATCTGAAGAGAAAAAAGAGATCTGTCATATTTTACAACGGTGGCCGTTTCTATTCCTTTTTTTCTATGGTATAGAGGATGCAGTGATATAACAGAAGGTACCTTTCTTGAAAATAGATATTTTTTCATTGCTGGCAAAAGAACTTGAAGTTAAGCCTTTGTCAGCCAAAATAATGGTTTGTGAGAACATAGGGAATCATCACCTCAGCTGATGATAGCATCTGGGCACTGCTCCTCCATGAAGACAAACATTGTTATTCTGCTTCTACATACTGATGATCTTTCAGATGATGGTAACAGGAATCTTAAAAGCTCAGCAGAGAACACAGGAGTGGGTAACTAATGCAGAGGTGTTGGAAAGCACAGTGGGGGAAAGGAGAATGACAGAAAGATCTAGAAATGTGGAGAACCTAGTCCTTAAAGTTGAACACCCCAAAATAGTTCTGAAAGTTGGACCCTACATATCTTCAAGTTTTTTTAAGTAATGAGGTAGTATCATACCTCCATGATGTTTTATTTTCGTTTCTGTCCATGTTACATTTGTAATAATTAAAGAAAGGGTGACTTCCACGGAAAAAATATTCCCAAATTAAAATGTGCTGAAGTGGAGTTAAAATTGAGAATATATATAAACAGAAAAACATCTGGGACATCACTATTTTTTGCAACATGAGCATTACAAACTCTGGTATTTCAGAGTTAAGGGTAAAACGCAAGCCAAATATGAGAAAACACATTTGGGAAAAAGACATCCAAACAAACTTGCTTCTGCTCAGTAAGACCTCATAAAGAAAAGGGCTAAAGCTAATAGTTTATGCATACAAATATGTTTAATTAAATTTAGATTGATGAACACTAATTTTAAACTAATCATGAGTTTAGCACCCAAATGTATATTTCTAAGAAGATTCATGTCTCTTATTAGAGTGTTAACAAAAGGAAAAAAATTCTTAATGGCTTATTTTAGAATTATTTTTTTCCCCCCAGAACGTCAGTTCATCAGAGCTCCATTCATCCCATTACAACTGGAGTTACAACTCCTTTAACTAGAAAGTTGGGCTGACTAGCATATTTCTTTAGCTGAGAGTCTATAGCTGCTTGACTGGCAAATTAAATTATTTAGGTTTATCTGCATTGCTTTTGAAATGGTGCCAACTGCAGCCTGAAGAACAGTGAAGTACGAAGATACTTAAAGGCTTCAGCAAAATGGCAACGCTTGCTCTGTTGTTTAACCATGCTGGTGCACTTAGAAGAATAAACTTAGCTGAATTCGTGACTTGTACACAGCAGGTTATGATGATGCACACGTAATTACATCGTTCCCCAACTCCTAGTCCTTGAATTCCTATTTCCCTTTCACTTCGGGGAGGATTGTGTGTGCTTTTTATTTCATATGCAAGGAATGTTTGCTATAACAAATTTATTTTTGTTTGCTGTTAAGGTGGTAATGGATCAGGAACAATTGAATGGGAGGTCTCCATCTGGGAGAGCATATTGAGTTCGTGTGTCCCCTGTGAGGCAGGCTGCATCTGCCAGGAAAGCACTGCTGCCTCCGCTTCAGCGAGCAGGGGCTCTTTCTCTTCACAGGACACTGAGCTCACACACTCACAAGGGCGGGGAAGCCAGGCAAGGAAATAGAGTTCCCAGTTCTCTTCTTAACTGCAGAATATTAGGCCGCAGTCACTGCTGTTTTATCTGTGACACTGGATGGTGTCCCTTTTCTACATAGCAAGCCAAAGCACGTCTGCTTAAAAGCATGATTTGACAGATCAGCTAAACTGCTCTAACACTGAGGTGCTACCAAAAGCATCGCACCTTTAACCCTCTGCTCCTTCTGTCAGATCCAGCAGTTATGTGGTCACAGGGTGAGTCATTTTGTCTAGCTGATTTGGTAGATAGAAGTTATCTACTTTTTTCCCATCAGCTGAACTGATTAATGTGTAGCTTCACAGCCACTAGATCTGGCGTGAGGAAAATGGCAAAAGTATGAGACTGGGGTCTCAGGGGTCAGGGACAGAAAGAGGACTGCCTCTTTAGCAGTCATTTACTCCTAAGGCAAACATAAAGACATCAAGAGCAAAATAAACTGCACTGGTGAATTATTTATGAAAAGGTTGCTGAACCCAAAACTCTTGGCGAAAAATATCTATGTCAACATGTGGAAGTGATGGTGTAGCCTTTACTGTGCTTTAGTTTTGTGATAAACAGGAGCTCAGAACAGAAGTGATCCCAGCGACCTCTGTCAGCTTATGTCTAGTAGTTGGAATACCATTTTGTCCAGCACATTGTGAAATACTGCCTGTAAATTTTAGAGTAGAAAATACTGATTTGCTGAAGTCAGAATTCTTCATAGAAATGTACTGATTTTTGTCAAATTTCCTATTAGAATGGAATGAAAAATTTGGCTTCAAAAAGGTCAAAGCGTTTTCCTTTAACTATGTCTTGATTTTCATAAGTGCTATCAGAATATCTCATAAATGACAGCGCCCCTGTAAAATTTAAAACAGTGAAGTTCAAATAATTCCCTTTGATCTTACTGAGACATAGTAATCAACAGGCAAAGCTTTTTGGGGTAGGGCATTTCATTTTGGTAAATCTCAGCTCTTTGCTCTGATTCAAGATGAAAGAGGATTTTTTCCCAAATGTCAGTTTGCTGGAATTGAAATTGTGAGTTTTCCCTCGCAGTGCTGTGAAATTGTTCGTGGCAGTAGGTGTGCCAGTTATACCAGATCAGGTTATTTACATTTTTATTATCTCGTGTTGTCAGAACTCTATCACAGCATGAGCTACAAAGGTCATCCTTGTAGACTACTTACTGATTTTATTTATGCTGCGATGTAAAGTCAGACGTATGAATCTATGATACAGTCTGGAACAACAGAGAGAAAACTCAATCAGTCTAAACTAGGTTATGGAAATAGGCCACTTTATCTTTAGAAATCCTAGGTGGCAAGTTACATGGACATGGTCTGAATGAAGGGGTGTTTAATCTGGTTTTAATGTAATTTTGATTCCTCTTTAAAAAGTATGTCCCAAGAGCTGTGTGCTTTCTTATTTATCTTTCATAGTTGATCATTCCTAAATATCTTTTATAATCTATAAAGTTTAGCTCTGGGTTATAACGTTTCATCAGCAGACTATGTGTTCAGGTAAAAGAGTATTTGATGAGCTCATATCCTCTTGCTTTGGTCCTCTTGCCTGGCTCCTCATAAACGAGACAGGAAGTTAATATGCTGGGCAATACTGGGGGCATAGGAATTTTATTAGTATGATGTGACTAGGCTTCCATGAGAGGCTGTAAAACTGATCTAGTTCTTGCCAGAGAACACTGCTTTAATATAAGGATAAATTTGAAGAGAAAGAATTTACCATCTGAGTAAGTCTTGAAGAATTTCTGAAGCTAGTTCAAGTTCTTAAAATCTACTTTGCATTATAAAAGTGCTGAATAGCCGCATCTAAACTATTGTGCACTGAACTGTACAGTTCAGGACAATCTCTGTCCCAGGGATTCTACAGTTCAGGAGGACAGACAGACTGAAGGGTGAGAAGAAACAGAGGTGTAGAAGAATGTGCCACTAAATGAAGACTAATCAGGGTGCAGTGACAGTAGACTGTAATCCCAGTCTCACTCTCATTCAGCCTCTTGTTCTGAGGGATAATATTGAGTCTGACATCAGTGGGAACGTTCCTATCAGGGAGAACACCTGTGGACAGGCAGACCTCTCACTAGGGAAAAAACACCCCAAACAATGTTGGTTTTGTCCTCTTGCTTTATTTGAAGTGAGCTCCATAGTTGTGCTAGGCACCACATGCACACTTGCATAGGTCTTGGCTATTGCGGATGAGCTCGTACCGCAGAAGGCAAAGGATTTTGACAATTTTGCTTCTCTGCGTTACCTAAGAAATCTGCATGGCAAGAGAATTTTTCTCATTTCATCACTTTGAAACTGTCAGTGGTATTTTCAATAAATTATTTTAACCAAGATGGCTATTTCAGAGCATCCTGCTGTCGGACGCCATCTGTTTGGTAAGCGTCATCATTTGTGACTTCTGCAGTGTGGGAACCAAATGTCAGAGACTGTCAAAGCATTTTCCATCATGCTCTAATTCTAGCTGAACAGAAATCCTATTTATTCACTTTTCTTAAGTAGTGAGACTTCTTAGGCTTCTTAGTTGAGCCAGGATTACAGTCAAGTGAAAACTGTAAGTCTTTCTACAACCAAATTTTCTTAGAACAAGAATTTTTATAAAATTAAGGCAC
The DNA here is from genome assembly GCF_000710305.1 of Buceros rhinoceros silvestris. Taxonomy (NCBI): domain Eukaryota; kingdom Metazoa; phylum Chordata; class Aves; order Bucerotiformes; family Bucerotidae; genus Buceros; species Buceros rhinoceros. Next base: position 85,203 of record NW_010424858.1, read on the forward strand.
AGCTTTGGTCAAATGAGACTGTCAAAGTAAAATCAGATGTTACCTTGTTAATCGCTGCTAATTCTAGGTAGATTTTTTTCTCTTTTCTCTGTGTTCTCAGATAAATGCATCATTCTTTCAAGCATGAAACTAAAGCCTGGTCGTTCCTGGCCACTTAATGTTTTGTTGATGTTTTCATAAACATACAATGTTGATCAAGACATTAGAGAAAAAAAAAAAGAGGCATTTTTCCCTATCTAAACTATTCTGTCATACTAAAGCTACAGTCACGATGTTATTTTGCACTTCTGGGCCCAGTTCTCAATTTTTTTGCCTTCTCCAGTGGAAAGTTCAATAGTTGTGTTTTTGTATAATGTCTCTTGATTTTCTGGTTCTTTAAAATTCTGTGTATATCCCGTGCTTATGAAATCTAGAGTCCCAGTTAAACCATGCAGCGTGTGGGGAGAACATAGGCCAAGTTTCACTGAACTATACACAAAAGATGCTTTGGATTCTGATTGGTGAACACATCAATCATTGTATCATCAGCATCCTTTAAGCAGGGGTGGTCAGGGTAATACTGTTATGGCTTTGCATGTAGAGAAACAAAACGATGTGATTGTGCGGTTGTTGGTTTATTGTGGGTTTTTCCTTTTTCTAAACTTGTGGTGAAAATCGTATCTCTTTTTTTCTCTATGCTCGCATGACTGAATTTCACAAATCAAATTAATAACTATCTTTTCTCAGGAAAATGCTGTGAATGGAGAGCATCTGTGGCTGGAGACAAATGTTTCCGGGGACCTTTGCTACCTGGGAGAGGAAAGCTGCCAAGTCAAATTCTCAGTGAGTGATTTTCAGATTTTTTTCTTTCCTTCTGAGGTGACAAGGCTGACTTCACATACAGTGCTCAGACACTTGGGGGCTTTAATTGTTTGCTGCTGTTATTGATGCTTGTGTTCCAGAAGGATGCAAAAGGGGCAAAAAGGTGCTGGTTAAGGACTTTATTGCTTGGGGAAAAAGCCCCAAACAATTTTGAGTGAGGTTATTTACACTGTGAGAACAGTTGTAATGAGTAGTTTTATTAATATGGTAAGTGAAGTAAACGTGGGTAAAGCCCTTCCCAAATCTTCGTCTGCGAAGCCAAGCCATGATGATGATGAAGGGAATACTGAGATATTTCAGAAATGTTTGAAGAAAGAAGCCTATTTTATTTATATACACAGATATATCACTTGCTGGGTTTTCTGAGTGCAGGGTGTGAAGTAATTTTTGTGATTTTAATCACTGCAAGGATTTGAACTGAATTTTCGAAACTCCGAATGCACTCACCAGCAATGAGTGCACTCATATTTGAGTGTTTGCCTTCTCCTGTTTGAGAACATTCAAGCTTTGCTTTCTCCTATTGAAACTTTTCTGCTGTGTATGAAAAAGTTTAATTGGAATGATCTCTAATCTGTGTGTGTCTCTTCTTTGACTTGGGAGTCATTGTTATACTTCCAGTCTGCTTCAACAATTCTTGTACTAGTATTTCAGCTAAAATGCTTCAGCAAAAGAAAACAAAAAGCATCTTATCTTGGTTTTTAGGACACTTGATGATAGAGTGAATCCTGCACTGAAGCCCTTGCTTTGAATCAATGCTTAAGGGAGATGCTGGCCCTTGGACTCTAAGGTGCAAGGGGAGTCCTTCTTCTCTGGGGTGTGTTTGGGTACTGTTGGTGATTCTTCATAAAACCATCTTTTTGTTTTTATTTATAAAAAAACCCCTCAGATAATTTGGTCCAAGTCAAAGCATTTTGATTCACTAATCACTCCCAGTTTTGAGGGCACTTTGATCCAAAATATTAGTGCTTTCCACAACTCCTATTTAATATGCATCCTCCATAACTTCTCAAGACAAATCTTTGCTCTATGGCATATAATGTTAAGGCCAAGCCTGGAAAGTCTATGCCTATTTACAGTAAGTGCTGAAGCAAAGTCCCAACAGTAACAGACTGCTTATCTAGGGTATTATTCAAGGGACGTGTCAATGTGTGTTTGCTCTTCACTTAATTGTGCCTGAGGCACTGGGTTTTGGCAAAAGCTGGAGACAGGGATTTTTTTTGGCTGATTGGACCTTTTCTGACCCAGTACGACTGTTCTTATGTTCTTAACAGAAGAACTAAAAACTGGGTAAGTACTCCCTCATGATTTATATCAGTGAAAGCAGCACGGAAATGTAGTATTTCCCAGAAATACATTGCATACGATTTGCAAGTCTGCATCTTAGCTTTAGAGGCATCCCTCTAGGAGCTGGAAGGACTGCAGTAGCTGGTGAATTAGCCCCACTGACTTAATGCTTTTATCCGAGAATGTCAGGAGACAACTTACATGGTGACAGGCTCTTTCAGCCAGTAGACCTGGAGATGTTGAGTCATATTTAGCAAGCTGTAGAGTTTAAATTTGCTCAGTTCTTAATTGTCTGATCTTTGTTTGATATGATGAAGATTATTTTCACTTTTAGGTACTAATATATTGGTTCCCTTTAGGGAAAGTGATATCTGTGTTTATAACATGTTACAGTGTATGGGACTTTCACATTAGCTTAAGAACTAGAGATGGAAATGAAAATCCAGTTAACATTAGTGTTGTTAGTTTAACCTGATCTATCAAAAGGCTAATGCTTTTCCAGTTTGAGTCTTTGGAAGACACTGCATATTTCTAGGCTTGTCCTGGTATTCATTTGACTTAGCTCTTTTACATATAGAATATTTAAAGTCAAATATTTTCAGTAGAGAAATTGTGAGAAATAATGGAGCTGTAGCTGCACAGACTTTGCATAAAATGTTAGCCTACACAGAACATTAACTTAGAATCTCTAGAATATAGAGCTGACATTTCATGATAAATCGAAGAAGTTAGAATTAATAGAAAAGATAGTCTTAATTTTTACTAGCTTCTCACTATAAATGGTTTTAACTATTTGTAATGCCACCAGTATTAAAAATCATGAGAACAACTTAAAAAGCAAACTAAAAATATAGCTGCTTGTAAGACATTACCTTTGCTTGTGTTTTGCAGCTTTTCATCTTGGGGATCAATTCCCTTATGTCGTCTCACTGTTCTTGGTAAACACAGAGACTAAAAACATACTTAAAGATACCAAGTCACAAAACACATGAAAGCTTAGTCTGTTAGACACTGTGATGATTCTTCAGGTGAAACAATTGAACAACACTCCACATATATGTGAACACATACAGTTAGGGTGTATCTAGATGTTGATGAGACTCAGTAGAATTGTAAAAATTATTCTGAAACACCCGAAGCTGTTTTCCCTCTTTCTTCTCGAGTTTGTTTACAATGTATTGAAAATTCTGAAGAAATTATTTGAGATTTAAATGAACATGAATAAAATTAATGTAAAAATCTGAAGCAAATTGGTCTCAGATTACCGTGTGTTTATAAAGTTTCTGTCCCTCAAGCACAAGTCTATAAGTTAAACTTCTGTGAAAACTAATTCCATCTGGTTTATTAAATTGAGTATATGCAAGAAAAAAAATTAAATATATTCTCTCTCTCCTGGATGCATTCTCTTGCCTTTGATATGCTTTGGCCCAGGGGACTCAATGGAAATTATTTTGCAAGCCCTACTGAAATTAATAAAACTAACCAGCATAATTAGGTTAGGAATTTTGTCCCTGCTGTAACATTTCATAACCATTTAACAACATTCTCTGAGAAGGTTACACTTCTATGCTAAATGACCCAAGTACCTAAGTATTTTTGTGCAATGGAATGGTCAGGCCCATCAAATTAAATATTATAAGCATGAAATTACATACTCCTCTGAATTGGTCGGAGTTCTCTCATTATGTATAGGTTTTGTTCTATTTTCGCTGTCTGTGCTCATCTTCATAGGCTGCTCCATTTTGGAGTGATGGATTGCACTGTTAACAGCCTTATCTGCTACCCAGAGGGAGCCCTTTATGTCTAGTTCACGAGGTGGAGTACTGTGGTTCTGGTTTTTTTCCCCACAAAGTCTGATTCTTAACCAGAACAGCTTCAGAGCAGTTTTTCCAATGCATGGAACAGTTGAGAGCACAGAGACAGGAAAAACTACGTGTTGCATAAGGAGTGAAACATCTCCTGTTTCACAGCTAACTTTTCTCCTCCTTGGGAATAGCGCACCTCCATGCACACAGGTCTCCGTTTTCTCTTGCAGAAATCTGCTCTGCGGAGGAAGTGTGCTGCCTGCAAGATTGTGGTCCACAATGCGTGCATGGAGCAGTTAGAGAAGGTAAGACATTGCCACCTTCCGGGGCCTGACGTGGATAACACTCATTGAATTCTTTTTCTGAGGTTCCAGTCTGGAAAGCATCATATGCCTAATCAGGTTTTCACAACCGTTTTAACAGTGTATTTAACAATGTATTTGCTAAAAAAGTTGACTTAAAATTCCAGCTTATTTTTAAAAAATGATTTCTTTAAATCTTGTGAATTGTACAAAAAGGATAACAACAACAAAACCTACAGAATACTTTCACATTTTTTGTGTTTAGAAAATAATTTCCCTGTGCTTCCAGACTGAAAATTTAAGCTAGAAAATGCAGTATCCTGTCAGGTAGAAAATTGGTGTTTCAGAATTCCTCAACTGAACCTGGCATAAGTAATCTTATGACAGCTATATTTGTTATGAACAATGCAGTATAAGAGGCTACTCTGAACAGTTTTCACTGCATTTACTAGACGATACTGTTTTCTCCTCAAAACTTCAGAAATTAAGATCTTGTTTTTAAAATGGAAAGCATCAAATCTTTCCTTTAGAGTATTATTATTTCTGTGAGCATCTGTCCTGTTTCTCAGTTCCTTCAAGAGCCCTCATCACCCCCAAGTGACTATAGAATACTTCTCACGGACTTCAGTCTTACCATCAGTGATTTCTCTTCATTATGCCTAACTGGTAATCTGTTAAAGAAACCTCCCCCCACAATTTTCTTTCTTGGTGGGATGTGTGTAAAGAAATAAGTAGGAATTTCCCCATTGATTTCATTAGAGCTTCATTTTCACTCCTATATGTTTTGCAATGTCGTTCACCAGAAAAGAACTTGATGCATAACAAATTATAGCAGCAACCCTTTGGAAACAGGTTTTTTTCCTTTCCAAGTTTTTGGACTTGTGTTGACAAAATCAGAGTGACTGCCATAATACCAAGTTGGAGAGGTACCATTTCCACCCCCGATGCTTTTACCCACAGTGAAATTAGCATTAGCACAAGCTTTCAGCACAAAATGTCATCAGTGAATTTTTCATGACTTCCTTCATCATCAGCGGTGCTGACTCCCCATAGCCAAGCGAGGTGGTGGCATTGCCAGCAGCAGCAAATGAGCACTTAGATAAAAACCATTCTATTGAACTTGTTTATGCTGTTCTGGAGACCACGAAATTCACCTCTTGGCAGAGGGTTGTTATAAAGTCTGCATTCCTCTTAAACCCTATGGAGTTTAAAACTGGTACATAAGTCTTCTAGAAGCTTGGCCCTCTCTGCAAAGGGCCAAATTTACAAATTGTAAGTAAAACAAATAGAAGCTGGTGGTCTTCTCAACCTGACATAACTCATTAGTGAAACAATGAATTGCAATTCCAGGTGAATAGCTGATAGCCCTGTCTTTCATTTCTTCTTATGTAATAAGAATTTTATTTACTTCTTCGTGGTTTTTTTCCCCTGAGCTATTATTTTGAAGGCCATTATTAAATGAGTATATATTACTCATCATTAAATGAGTATTATATGGGAAGGAGAAGGGTTGTATTTAAATTTGGGGTAACTTGATCCTTCTACCTTCATAATAAAAGCAGAGCTGTGCAGTGTCCTTAAGCATTTTATTCTTTGAAGGACAGTCAGTTTAAGCTTGAATCTATTTCATTTAGTGCATCCTTATCTCACATATCCTTTGGCCTTTTCCCATGCCTTTCTCTTCTTCAGTATACTTTTTTTCTACATCCTCCTGCTCTTATTTCTATTAATTTTCTTCTCTCAAATGATTTTGTTGTTTTTGTTTTGTTTTTATAGGACTCCCTTATTTGTTAAATGCTTTTTCTCTTCAACTTCCTCAGAATGTTTTCCATTTGTGGAAGCTCCTGTTGTACTCTTT
>NW_010424858.1:91438-103958 GCF_000710305.1 Buceros rhinoceros silvestris
CCTTTTTCCTCTCCCATGTGAAGAAGGCAACACTTACGCATGAGGAAATACAATGGTCCCCAAATGGTTTATGGTTGGGGAGGTGGATTTTGAGCAAAAGCTAGAAAATTAGAGTAATTTGTACAGTTCTTCACATGAATGAAAATTTCTAGACAGATTTTTTTTTTTTTATGGAGACATAAAGCTGGAATGTACAGAAAGAGTTAGATTTCCAGCTTTTACTAACTTCCGAGACCTCAGCTTAAATCCATTTTGGTTGTAATTGATCTTCTTCAGGAAAAAAAATAAACAAACAGATGAAGTGGTTTTCTTCTAGGCAAGGGGGAGACAGTTTAAATAACTGAACCGAGCAGGCAGCAATAGCATTAGTGAAGATGAGGGCTGTGTAGAGATCTAGTAAAGAGAATTATTATGGCATATGAAATGAGATTTTATGGAATTCAGGTAAGTTACTTTCTTCAGCAAGTGAAGCTAATATTTTCATAGATAATAAATGTTTTGGAAGTTTGGCCTGGATCAACATATCGCAATAAATTCTCTCCCAGCTCACTTTGAGTTCTAACAGCTTTATTTTAATGCCAGATTAATTTTCGCTGCAAACCGACTTTCCGAGAAGGAGGCTCCAGATCTCCAAGAGAAGTAAGTAATGGACAAACAATGAATACTTTTCATTTGATTTGCATGCTGAACCACCAGGTGTGGAGCTGCAGCAGTGCTTTTAGATTCAGAGGAGTCTTAAACAAAGTATTGGTTCCCAGGGGGACATGTACTCCCAAGAATAAATGTAAAGCAAATTTTAGCTGAAGTATGTCAACACCTACACTGGCAGAAACCATTTTATTTTTCTGTTTTCCTGTTCATGCAGCTATTCTGTCTTTTTTTCTTTTTTTTTTTGGTAGCATTTCTTTTTTCTTCCTGACATTTGACCTAGTATTTTTTCCTCTAAATCCCTCTCCTTTCATTTACCTCTCTTTTTTCCCCCCTAAAATTATCTGTAGTGTTCTAAGATTTTTTTGAGTAAAAAAATTCAAAATATTCAAGGACCTTATGATTTGCCTCCAGCTACTGTATGAATGTTGGCTGGTGTAACAGCATGGCACAGGGAGACCCCTTCTAACACCCTTTCCTGTACAGACGCAGGGGCAGCAGTCCTGCTCACCTTCCTGTCTCTTGTTCTCTTCTTGCTGCCACCCAGACTGTAAGTAGTCCAAACAGGGAGAAAAGACTGCTTCAATGACTTGTCCTTCCTCCCCTCCTCCCCTCCTTCCTTTCTCCTGCATTAACTTATTAATTTTTGCACTATATGGTTAAATATCCAAGCAGAATAGAGTGGCGCTCTGCAGTGTGGCTGAACACAGCACTATTTGGGCACTTCTGTGCTCTTTATTTAGGTGATGGTCATCTCTGCATCATGGGAAGAACTCTATTTTTTTTTTTTTTGTAGAAGAGTACCAAGAGAGCAGTTCTGGCCACATTTCAACACAGATAAAGAATACCATCTTGTCTTTATTCCTCCTCCGGTTTTGGTTGTGTCTGGATTTTCCCATAGGGACTGCTTGAATTTTGCTTCAGAAATTAATTGCAGTGGCTGAACGGGTCTTTCCTTTGGTGTCTAAACCAATTTCACGCAGATGGTACCACTCAGTGCAAGCTGCCATTGCTTCCTATACCATATATTTTTGTTCTTGCAGAACTTTGTGCGACATCACTGGGTGCACAGACGGCGGCAGGACGGCAAATGTAAGCAATGTGGAAAGGTAAGATTTCCAGTGCAGCACAAGCTCAACATTGGGCACTTATGACTTCAAGGTAGCCAGCAGATCCTTTTAGTCACTGAAATTTTTCTATCCTAAACACTTGGCCTCTCTTAAGGGCTGATGGCAAGCCTGATGATGTGTTGGGTGTAGCAGCCCTGATTCCCATGTGGGAAGAGAAAAGGCAGCTGCAACTGCAAGAATGAGGACATCACATATCCTGGAACGATGTGCTGCACTGGCTGCTGAACACGAGGAGGAGGAAGGCTGTGGCTTCTTAAGCTTCTTTCTTTGTTAAGCTGTGCCAGTATGGCGTTCTTGTAGTGTGATGTCCTATTTTTTCAGGCTTTCTGGAAAAAGAAAAGCTGTTGCTTTCTTTTTGCCCTGGCAAACTCTAAGATTTGTGAGACTGTTTCACATTTCCTCTGCTACATAGATTGTAAAAGTTCTATTTCTAAAAAGCTATTAAAAACTGTAAGAAGTACTTCAGCTACAGAAGTTCTGAAAATATTATGAACCTCTGAAATCTGTTGAGGTATTTAAAAACTAAATTAACATGGGTTTAATTTCCTTTCCCTAGCACTATATTATTCTTTTGCCTCCCTCTTAACATCAACTGGTAAGAAAGACTGTGTCTTGTCTCCACGGCACATCACTGAAGTCAGAGGAAAATCAGATTTGTGTCTGGATGCTGATGTAGTTCACCAGCTACCAACTGGAACAAGGCATGCAATAAAAATGTGATGCCCTTTTATAGCAAGTAGCACGTGAACAGTACAGCAAGACATTTTGCATACAGAATTCTCGTGGTATGACTTTGCAGTGATATTGTTGTCTTCCTCTGGCTTTTGGGCTTGGAACTCCCCTAGAGGCATTAGAAGTTGATTTTGCAATGGCAGTACTTACTGCCTATCATATCAAAACCTGTGCTGGGTATGTTCATGTGAGTAACGTGATCAGTCCACCCTAAAATTCCTATCAGCCCTGACTGATATTGGAGAGGTTCAGAGAAAATCACAGTTCTGCTCTTAAATAAGAAATACTCAGTTAAAACTAACCTAGCGTATATCTTCTTTGTCAAGAAACAGAAAGGATTAGGGACAATAACAAGAATAAGAAAAAAATCCTGTTATCTTTATTGGCCAAGCAGTCTCCTATTGCAGCATAATAATTGTTTGTCTTGTACTCCATTGTTACATTTCTTACATCTCTGAGTGAGAACCAGCTTTTATATTCTCTTGTCGTGCAAGAAAAGGGGACCTATCATTGAATTGGAATGGCCGTAAATTTAAAGCAATAAATGAAAGTATTATTTGTGGAATACCTAATGATTCTGGTGGATCTCATCGATGTGTAATATTAGTTCTGTCCCACAGCTGGAACTGGATGGTTAAGTATTTTCAAGATCATTAATAACAGTTTGAGTAAAGAAAGTGCTTAGGATATACCCATCCCATGCTTCAGGTCATAGCCAGTGGAAATAAATTAATGCTCTCCAACATCCTTAGCATGGTTTTGTGTCTATGTATCTTGTGTGTCTTTGGTGGCACAGCTGACACTTCCTGAGAGCTGGAGCACAGAACTGTCTTATGCCAGTGTTCCATCTTAGATTAGAAATGCAGTTTGGAAGGAATTTTCCTGATTGTCATCGCTTACCATGGTTCACATGGGGGACAATCTTGCAGCAAACAAACTGGATTCCTTCTAAATTAAACTTAATTGAAAGTTAACTCTGCAGCTACTAATGGGTATTCAGTCCAGACTACAGTTAGTCCAAAGGAAAATTCTCAGATCCTCATTTATAGTGTCCTCAGTACCAACAGAGCCTCTGCTACCACTGTTACACGTTAGTTGCCAGTGCAGATACAGCTTGCATGTTCTCATCTAGGCTTCAGCTCTCCTTTTCCTCCCAGGGGTGATTTCACTGAAACAGTGCAAAAGTACTGTATGGAGAAATCATTGCCAGGCAAAGGGGCCTGGCAAGTCTTGTTCAAAATCTTATTTAGTGCAGGGGAACCATAAATCTATTTCTGTCAACTTGCTGTGATGATTCTCCCTTTTTGGAATTGGAGTCTGTAACAGAAGGGTGGCCGTATCTCTTAAGACAAGGTACTACCAAGACCAGTATTCAACAGGGGCTTATTATTGATAAGTATAAGATGGGGCAGGTGTTCAGTGATGCATCCCCAAAACAGTTTCCTGGCCTCTAAGAACTTCTCTCTCATGAATTTCCAGGAAAGGTGCCTTTACATTTAACAGCCTATGACAATTTTCTCTCCTGCAGTCTTGTCTAGCTGACCCTTGTGTAAAGTTGTAGCACGTATAACACCCTTTAGCAAGGAATTCCCAAAGTTAACTGCATGCTATGAGAACAACTATATTTTGGTTGTTTCAGACCTATCACTTATTAGTTTCTTCTAATGTTCCATGGTTTTTGTGTTGGAAGAGGTGGTAAATAAATGCTCCTAAATCACATCCTCTAAACCATTCTGGATTGATTTTTAAGAACTCATTTCTTTCTCTTGCTGGTGAGGAGAAAAAAAAAAAAAAGATAGTTTTGTAACTTTTAGCTGTTATTAGCTGTTTTTTACCTGGGATCATCAGAGAAATCAGAATATTTTTTTTCTTTATATAATGCAACATAAGAATGTTCAGATAATGTGGCCCAGTATCTAGTTCATGACTCTGTGCATTAATAGAAGCTTTAGGATGAATGCAAAGTCATCCTTTCTTTATATCCTTCCATTTACCAATGGCTTAGGGATTTTCTGAGACTGAGAATGCAACTAGGGCCATCATATTAAACAATCGCTTTATTTCTTTTCACTTTCTGTGGTGTCCAAAGCAGTACGTCCACTAGACGCAACATGCAGCTACAGTGTCTATCTCTTTCTATTACTAGTCCCTTTAAAGGCCTGTGGATTGTTACAGAGCTGTATAGTTTCCCTGCACATAACGGCAGGACTGAGAATTCTAGTAGTTCAAAGGCAATTCTAAATCTTTGTTATTTTAGCAGAGATCACCGTCCAGGCACTTCTGTTGCTGTCTATATTTGAGTTTTAATACCTATCTCTCCCATGGTAACATTGCGTTAGAATATCTGAGAGCATTAAAAAAGGAATAAATACAATTGGAAAATACATGCAAAAAATATATTATTACTAGTCCTAACACTGATGTAAAGATACTCTTTAATGATAAATACATTTGAGAATATAACCAAAGCATATTGGAGCTAGTAATTCCTACGTGCTCTGTTTGAGTGCACAGGTGTCTATACTAACTTGGACCGTGATCCAGATTATTTAGATAAAATGTAATCATCACCACGAGCTGGGGATTCAGGTGCTCTTTCTCTCCAAATATATTTCCTCTGGTATGCACAACCATTTATTTCTGCAGGTGCAGCTCACAGCATGGGATTTTGTGAGTTGTACAGGAACTGGGTTGGTGAACCAGGGCTAATCAGGGATTATTAGACTGATATCCTCACAAAGGTGAAATTAATTTTCTATCCCCAAATTTCTAATATTTGTGCAGAAGACATCCTTGAATGACCCAGGAACAAGATGGCTGAATTTAAGTTTTCCTTCTCACTGAGAGAAGGCAGAAGAGATTATTTCCGGTGGAATCTGGGAGGCTCCAGTGTTTCAAGACGATAGTCCCCATGAAATCTCCTAGTGACCTGCCATGTGTTGCTTTATCTGTTCCTTCATTTGTAAAGCTAGCTTTCAAATAATGTCTGTCTTATCTCAAACATGTATCCTTATGAAGAATTAGCTCACATCCATAAAGCAATTTAAGGAAGAAAGGCTACTTACCATTAATACGTTTTTATTACTGTATCATTTTCTCTAATGACTCCCTAAAAGCCAAATGGCTTATGGAATAAATGAAAAATGGGCCATCCAGAACCAGACAAGCTGCTCAGTCCGTATGTTTAAAATACACTACTGATGGACTGTGGAATTAATGTACTGAATTTTAGGTTTTATTAGTGGAGGTTTGGGGAGAGAAGAATTACTCCCCTGGTTATTACAAAGCAGAACAAAACAAAACATTTTATATCCATGAGGGCCTGAAATAACTTTTTAAAATACACTTTGGGACAAGAGTGTGTGAAATTTGCGCGAAACATTAAGAAACGCTAGTGTAAGTGAAGGAGAATAGAGTGTTTTGTTCATTGTCAGACCTCCATTCCAGCACTCACATCATACATACTGTCACTCTGTTCTTGTGATGACATGGAATGGCGGACTAGATCTGCCCAGCCAGAAGCAGCTGACCAGCGTGTCTGCGTGAAGCCATTTGACCACGCTCCATTACTAAACCTGAATAAGCCAAATCACCATCACCAGAATCTACTCCAAATGCAAAACCTGAGGCATTAGGGGAAGAATTAAAGAAAAAAAAATCTAGGTGGAGATGACAGAAGACACTTTAGAAGTAGACCTTAGCTGCTGGTGTGGTCCATCTGGCAAGCTGGTTTGAGTACATGCTGGGGACACCTGAAGAAGCAGCTGCAATGTGCACTTCTGCCTGGCAGGCAGATGGGTAGAGCTTCCTCCTCCTCCTCCAGTATTCATAGGATTGTCCTCAACTACCACATATGGACAGATTGTAACTCAATCCCTCACTTAACCAGACCAGTGTATCTCTGGTTGGGTTCTTAGTTGTTCGTTTGGTGTGCTAGACAGTGCCATTGCACTGAGCACTGTTAGACTCGTATTTCCCACAGGTGTCTCTGTCTTCCTGTTCCTTTCTGGGAAGAATAGAAAGCTAGGATAGAAAGGACCTTAATTATAGAAGCAGGTAGGAAATGTGCTGTTAGATGTTACTAAATCATATTACAACTCTTTGCACTGGTTGTGGGGCATTGCCGGTGGACTACTTACTGTAGTAGAGAGAAGCTTGATATAAGCCAATGAATAAGGAACCAGATGACTGCAAATCTGAAATCTAAGCATGAAGGTGACTGACAAACTATTTGTTCAAGTAGTGGACTTTCCACCTCTGCAGCCACCAATCCACATTAAATCTTTCTCTGCCTAAATTAAGCTTTAATTGAGCACAAATTTATAGGCTGTAATTTACCATTTGTTGCCTGTGTTATATGAAAGAAGGGTGTATATGTCGCAATGGTCTTTTCCAGCCTTAGAATGTAGAGCAAAGTGATATGTCTGCTGAAATTGCACTCTACAGAATGAAACGCTTCTGTGGGAGAATGAAATCTCATATTTGCTGGTAATGGTGGGCTTTTTTCTCTTTAAAACTATAAATAAACATAATTTTTAATCTGTTCGATCTGAATCACACCATATTGGATTTTTTGAAACTTACTAAAAAGATTTTGATCTGATCAGTTCAATAAAGCAGTAAATTTAATTTCCCAATCAGAACATTTCCATACAGACGTTGTAGCTGATCTCACTCTATTAAAAAAATATAAATTCAAATTCAAAAGCAAAATTCAAAATCTTTTTTACACTTAGAGCAAATGAGACTGCAATGAGAACATTTTCTTCAACAGAAAATCTGAACTTGTCAGGTCTGTAGATATCCATTAAAATTGGCATTTCTTTTTCTAATTCCATTGGTTTTAACTACAAAAATCTAAGAAAAAGCATAAAATTTTGGAGTATTTTTTTCAAAAGTGCATGTGTAAATGCCCCTGTTGAAGAACCTTCTCTATGAATCCTGTCACTGTTTTGTCCCCCCAAAATTTGTTTGGTGTCTAAGAGCTTTAAGGCTGAATTCAGTGAAATGATATAGCCTAGCACATTTAAAGGTGTAAATTTTCTAGTAGTCATGAGGAATTTAACCCTTTCCTCCTGCTTATTCTAGGGCTTTCAGCAGAAATTCTCCTTCCATAGTAAAGAGATTGTGGCCATCAGTTGTTCCTGGTGTAAGCTGGCGGTAAGTAAGTGCACAATACCCAGGGAGACTGGTAGAAGCTTCACTGAGTGGCCACACTGCAAGCAATTTTATTTTTCCTGGCTCTGAGAGTTCTCTCTCTGTGAATAACCCCCACTTCTGCTGATTTGGTTCCTTTTGCTCAAAACCACCATAACTTCACCTGGCTGACATGAATCTGGGAGGAGAAGAGTCTTGCTATGCAATGTAGTCGTGGCTACTTCCCATCATTGCCCTGGTGCTGCTAGCTCAGACTTTGGAAGGGCTCCTAATACATTGAGCTGCGTCAGACTAGGTCATGATCTTCAACCTGTCATTTGTGTTTAGGAGTGATTTTGTTGTTGTTTGGGTTTGGTGGGGGTTTTTTTGTTTGTTTGGTTTTTGTAAGAAGGCATGGCTGGGGAAGATGATCTTTAGTTATGTGTTCCTAAAACTCCATTGTTTGAAGGACTAGAAGATGGTGGAGTTGAGGATGTTGCTCCAATTTTTGTACCATCATCCTCTTAATTCATCTCCAAGCTTCTCCCTCTCTGTCTTGGCCTCCTTGTTGATTCCAGTCTTTTCCTCTCTTCCAGTTTCATAACAAAGTCACCTGTTTCATGCTACATCACATTGAGGAGCCATGTTCACTGGGGGCTCACGCTGCTGTCATTGTGCCTCCCACTTGGATTATTAAGGTGAAGAAACCTCAGGTAACTGCATGCTGATGTCTGTTTCTGAAGCTGTAAGGCTGTGCAGGGCCAACCTGGCTTCGCCACTCGATACTCTTTCACTAAGGCATGCTTGTTGAACCCTGTCTCTATCCCTGAACCCCAGCATACATCCATGGTGATTATGAACCCGTATCCTCCTGCCCCTCCATCCAGCCCTTCAGTAGATTTCCCTGTTTGGGAAGACTAGCAACAAACATGACTTTTTGATTTTGAGCAAATCCAGCTCAGGTTTGTTCCTGTAACTGTGAGTTCAGTGAGCATACTGCAAGAAATCCCTTGTTGTAGGCAGTCAAGCATGTTTCATTAAATAGAGCTGAGCAAATACAGGAGAAAAAACTGTTCGCAAACATTCACTTGAATTGCAGTAAGAATTGGCTGTGGCTGGACTGGCATCCCTCTGAATTTGCCATCAATGGACATTTAAACAATCACGTCTTATTTACGTCACTGCTTGCTGAATGTCAGCAGTAAGCCCACGTGCTCATTTAGTTGCAGGTACAAGCATTAGGCTTCAAAGCTTTTGTAATGGATGTGATGGGTCTTGGAGAGGATGATTCACTGGTGAACGAAACAGGGAGAAAAGGTATCCAAAACAGCTGGCCAAAAATTAAAAGGGGATTCACATCATGCAAGAAGTATTTTTTTCTTTGAAAGTCTGTTTTCACTCCAGGTTGAACTGAAAGAAACAGACAAACACCGAACATGTCAGTGAGTCAGAAATGCTGATAAAAGTTTGGTTTCAGAAGCACTGAAACAATATATTTTTTTCTGAAATGAATAGTCTGGGATATTGAAACTTCCCACTCATGTATTCTTGCATTTTTCCTCTATTGACAGGAACTCTGGTTTTATAGAATAGTGATGTGTGGTTCTTAACATTAGTGTGTCTATCCTTGGGAAGTGAGCCAGGGCTTTCTGGCTCTGTGTCCTGGTTGTCAACATGAAGCAGAGAGGTTCAGGCTGTAGGCAAGGCACTTAGACAAAATTAGTCCCATGGAACTAGAAAAAGGTTTAAGTTGTGACACTGCTCAGATTTTAGTACCAGTCTACGGCTATGACCTCAGATTTGTGCATGAGCAACATTTCTATCAAGCTGGATATTAAAGACAAGGGGGCAGGGAGAAGTGGGAAATGCATGTATAGATTAATCAAAAACTTGACAGAAGAGACTGCTATTTTTTCTTTAGGTCCAGAGAGAGTAGGCAAGAGCCCTGGCCACCTGCCCTCTGAGGAAAAAAAGGTTTCTTTGGCATTTGTATTTCTTTTTTCCCCCACATTTCTTTCTGTTAATTTTATTCCAGCCTCCTCCAGAGAAATCTTTTTTCCTCTCTTGTTGAAGAATTTGTTTGAGTCCTTAGCAGGGACTCGATCTCCTTGGCTAATTTTCAGCACCTGTATGGTATTTGTTAGATGTATTCACTATACACAGACATCTGACCTTATTAAAGAAGCTTTTCTTCAATCTTTTAAATTCTTTATTTAATTTTTAATTAAAAAGAAGTAATTGACACTTGTAATTTTCTTTGATTTGTCATTTGGCCAAAGAAGGGTACCTTCCTTATAATACCTTAAAATAACTTTCTTGACCATCATTTTTTCAGAGAAGTTTAAATAAAGAAATAAATCCGATATAGTTAATTACAATTCATGGAAAAAATGCTTTTAAATGAAGTTTCGAAACATGACAGATATTTTCTTTTACTATAAGCTTTGGATGCCTGAGTCATGAGTGGAGAGGAAGTACCTCTTGATATTTCCTCTCCATCTTGATCCCTTGAATTTCATATTTAATATTTCCTCTCCATCTTGATCCCTTGAATTTCATGGTCACGTAAAGCATGTAAAAACCTTATCTTGAGTAATTGAAAGCATTAGATAGATCAAAATTATATTTAGCATAGACAATAAGTATATTTCCTTGAAACTTCTTAACAGCACCCATCGTAGTAGTAGTTCTGGGGAATGCATCTTTACTGCTGTAGGAAATACTGCCGCAATCTTTCAGATACGCTTTCAGATTTTTGGCAGAAGTCTTGTTTTCTTCTTTATTATTTCTTTTATGAAATATTTTCTCCTCTCCTGCTGTTCCTGACCAGCTCTCCTTCTGTGTATTATGACCCTCTTCACCCTATATGAATGTTTGGTAATCGCTATTAAATATTCACTGCATTAAATCTACAGAATACAGACACAATATTCACAAATTTTTATGAATTCAGATAGTAAATAAATATGTAACCAGCAATCTGTTTTTCACATATTCTACAATCAGAATAAATTTAGCTAGAAGCCTTTTTGTTATATTTCCTCAGCTCTAATTAACTACTTACGTCGGTCACAGGCAACTCCCGAACTGAGTTCCCTACTCACATGAAATTCGCTTTAGTGGTGCCTTCATCCTGTTCGTTGGTTGTTTCTTTTAAGCAAATAAGATGGCTTTTTGTAGCAAAATCTTGCCCTGATTTTTAACTTTTAATTTTTATTGATACAAAAATGTTTTTCCATGCTTATTTTGTACCACATGGGTCACCACCTTTCAAATATTAGGCTTGCATAAAGAGCATGCTCCCCCTCTGACTACCAACAATGCTGTGGCAGCAAAGCATTGTGGCATAATTGGTTAAGGACCAATATTTGCTGACGACCTGCATTCTAAATGGGGAGCTTTTGGTTCTTGCAAGCAATTGATTGCAAGATGAAGACTATTCAGATTAGTTCAAATAGCTTTGGGATTGGTGGTAGCCCTATATGGAACGACCCGTTTACGTGAATGGAAAACTTGCAACACCTATTCCATGTTATTCATAATGCGAGCTGCTTCTGTAACTTCTTTACGGATTTCCAGTGTTTCTGTTCTGAATTACCAGCACTTTGAGACCAGCTTTGATTTCCTGGGGTTCAAATCAATTAAATCGTCTCGTTTGTGAAAGCAGGTCACCTCTGACTAGTGGTATTATGTTATATGTAGAGGTTTGGTAGCCCAAGTGGTATTAGCTCTAGGAATGGGCTTGCTATAAGCTGATGTGGTGGGATAAAGTAGATAATAAGGAGGATCTGGCTGAGGTACTTACTGATTCAGTCTGTCTTCTGTTTGGGAAGGTAAAGGCACTAACCATTAAATTTCAAGTTTTTTCTGTTCAAGGTGAGTAAACACAGTGTTTTCTTCTTCTCCTTTGAGGACCTTGAAAAAGTACTAGTGAATACTTATATTTCTGGGTTTATTTCTTTATTTCATCGATTGCTGAGTGCAGCTGGCTTGTCTGATGGTGGTTTGTGAATGACCAGAAGACGGTCCGGACATTTAGTTTAGTCATTTGAAGCCCAGCACGCTAAAAGCCTTTGAAAATGAAGGCTGAAATGTTGTAAAGAAAAAGCTTGAACGGGCCCTTTGGATTTGCTTGAGACAGTCTGTGGCCCTCACACCACCCAACACCATGCAAGAAGGACTCCAATTCTTTTGTTGATCTAGCTCAGCTCGCTGAGAACTATAATGACCTTTCAATAATACCAAAAATCTCTTTTTGAAGACGGCCGAACTGACATCCACAAAATAGAGTTTTCCCCTCTAGAGCCAAGTGAGCACTTACATATGGTGCCCATTTAAAGGTATGCTTTGCTATCAGGTACTTCGCTGAATAACATTACATGTTTATACAATATTCATCACCTTGTTATGAGGACAAGGTAGTATGCATCCATTTCTTCACTGTGCAAAGACTGATGATTCCTCTTGACAATTTCTCTTTTGCATATTTGCAAAGAGAACCTGCATATACTTTAACAGCTTTTTTGCCTTTCATCTGCTATGGATACACAGTTGCAATCATCATGGCAAAGATTCAGGTTCTCTGAACACTACACGTGCAGGCATGGTTGAAAAAATAATAAGCGAAATAACACAGTTGTGATGTAATGTATTCTAGTGCTTTTTTTGAGTGTGGAAATGAAAATTGTTGTAATCATGAATTGAGGCTTAGGCTAAAACTGTTTCTCTAATACAGCTGTATGCCTCTTTCCACCCCACTCACAGGCAAGAAAAGAGATACCTTATACTGGGAGTTAATGACAACTACATTTAAACAATATTTACATTATTCTTTTAAGATTAGTCAGTGTCCTGGGTCCAACATGGTGGAACCA
>NW_010424859.1:0-794 GCF_000710305.1 Buceros rhinoceros silvestris
AAACCAGGAAGTTTAGCCCAAACGGGGACAACGGGTGACCAAGACATGACGAAGAATACACCTGAATGTAGCTGACTAAAGCATGGATTCCTGAGACATGAAAATTAATGACCCAAAGACAAGGAGGAGCCTAGCAAAGTACTCTACAGGTCAGAACAACACTGAGACCCCATAGCAGTGAAAAGCTTATATTAAAGGCTCCTCAACCAAAGAGATACTGTCTCTTCCCTTCCATTATTTCAACTCTAAAACTGGATTTTAGCCCATTTTCCTGATCTCAGTGTTCCTCTCTTCTGTTCTAAAATTTGAATCTTCTCTCCCTTGTTATTTCTGATTCTATTACTCTATTATATTCTGCTATACCTTTTAATTATCTTTACTTTTCCATCAAAATAATACGACACCAGACACAAGGCCTCTCAAAGATTAAGCTATCTTCTCTAGGGAGGTCTTCATGTATCTGATTATTAAGATAAATGAGCAAAGGAGCAGGTGACCAGGTGTTACAAAAGCAGTGATGTATATATGCAAGAATATCCATGGCATGGTAGTAGAAAAATCAGAAGAACCTATCTATCTCAAGCACTGCTGTTTGGATGCTCAGGAGTTCCATTTCATTTCTTGCATCAGCAGCCAACGCAGCCACTCTGCCCTAGTTTCTGGACTTCTGGGGTTTCTGGACTCACGACTTCATAGATGAAAAGATAATGTATTTAGCCTATTCTGGTCCATTCTAAGATCTCCTCAGAAAAAAATTCACCAAGTAGTAGGTCCCCCCCCCCCCCCACCCACAG
>NW_010424859.1:887-10975 GCF_000710305.1 Buceros rhinoceros silvestris
CCCAAAAAAAAAAAAGGCTGAGAAGAGAGACAGAATGAAAGAACTTACTTCTCGAAAAAGAAGAGAGTAATAAAAGTGGGAGGTTTTTTTCTGCTGCAATTTATTTCTCACCAATAACACATTGTGTGAAATTATGGGTTATTTCTCTTTCCTTATTTAGCTAGTACAGGAGTGTATTGAGCTGTTCTGTATCACACTGGAGTGAGCTGTACCTGTAGGATGGCACCACATAATATGATTTAAGGTGGCATTTTTATCTAGGCTCACTGCTACTGTTTCAGACAAGCATGCTGTAACCGCAGAATATTTAAGCTTTAGGCATATGTAGCACGGCCTTGAAAGTAGTGAGGAAAAGAGTAGTGAGAAAAGCAGTTAGAAAAAAATATATTTAAGACTCCAACAATATCTGTCTTCTTTGAATGTGGATGGTCAGTCTAGAAAATAGCTTATTACAAAAAAAGATGCCACAGACCAAATCCACAAAAGTCTGGCCAAAGATGCAAGACTTTCTGGGATATTCCTGTGATACACAGGCTGGAGCTGTGGATCTCCTGCTTGACTGGACAGTGGAAACATATTTCCTACAACTCCTCGGGTCATACTGATGGAAAACGGAAATGCTATCTCTTCATTTTCAAATTAGTTATTTTTCCATTTTCGACAGGCAGTTTAAGAACTAGGTTTAAAACTACTCTAAAGGACAGTACATTTACAGTAGGTGCCCCTAGAAAATGGTTCTCTGAAAGCATGAAAACCGCACCAAGTCATTGGATATGAATTTAAACCTGCGAATTTCTCAGTTTATGCCTCACTGCTTGCAGTTTGCCCAGAAAAGTAGGCTCTGGACACAGAAACCCTCTACTGACAATTGCAAAATTCCTGTTTTACATGTTCCAGACCACTCTGATCCTTCTACGCATAACTGGATAGAAACCTAGAAGACCCATAGCAGTCTGCTTACTGATTCCCAAAAGATGTCTCCCAAAGAACTTGCCTTATAACAGACCAAATATGTTTGGACTAATATAAAAACTATCAAACTACATGTCAGGAAAGAAAAAGGTTTTTTGCATCATATGGATACCTTCATATTAAAAGAACCACATAGACTCTGTTCCTTCTGTTTTTGCAGTTAACTATTAACACAGTTTGTTTGCCTAAATAAGTTATATAATTACTAGCACTTTTGTCAATGTGTAAGTATTACAGACGTTAAACTACAAAATGTACTTCTATACCAAAAAAAATTCTGTATAGAGACTTGCAGTCCCCTTCCTAATGCAGCAAATATTTGTTATTACTAAATATTTATTATTTTCCGATACTAAGGAATACAAGCAGGTATTTAGACATAACCAGAATGATGCAGGATGTACTTTTAGGACAATTTTTTGCAGAAGAATCTGTGGGGTTGTGGGAGTACTGGCAAAGTCTTTAATGACAACCTGAAACTCCAAATTACTTTTTAACTTTTTAAGTCAAGTGGGGGGGGAAAACCACTTTGAAACAAGACTTCTAGAAATAAAAGCTGTAATTATGCTCTTGAGGCAAAGTACACAGCCAAGATGGAGGTCAAGACTGGGATCAATAAAATCACCTGCAACTTACAAACATAAAAAATATCTATCCTTTATTGTGTTATGTATCTATTTCTCATGAATGGAGTTTTGCTCTCAATACGGAACACGGATATGGAGAAAGCTGTGTAAATAGCTACACCACAAAGAAGCAATGATCACCATGAAAGTATCTGGATAGTACTAAACAGTGTAACACAAGTGATCCTCTAAAGCTTTGGATATACTAAAAGAAAAGAAAATGGACTTGGCAAATCTTCATAATACTAATTAACTTCCTAATTTTTGGTGTTGTATTCCTCATTGAAAAAGTTCATGCTGTAGCATGAATAGCCTAGTAAAATAAAGGTAGAGAGAAGGAGATTATTCCATGATGAGTAGAGTGCCTCTTCACTTTTACTATCATTGCATTACTTTTCATTGAGTCTTTCATTACATTTTACAGCTGTGACAAGAGTCATGTGGTCTTCTAGGCATAGAAGCTATTCACACCTCCAGTTAATTTAATTCAAGTGAAGAGTGGATGGGTGCACATAGATAAAATGTCCAGGGGACCTTCTGCACGAAATGGCTAGAGATTGGCTGAACTCCAAAATGCTGGAATAGGCTTCTTCTTGGAAGAGATAACAATTTAGGAAATAAGTAACAGTCTGTGGATTTTCTTGGGTTTATCAAAACTGTTCTAATTGTTACTTCTTGCTGCTCAACATACAAGTGATTGTCAGACACACTGACTTTTTTCTTTCTCTCACTCTCCATGCAGTCATGGGATATGAACCATTTATTTCATCTGTCATTTATGAACCTCCTAGAGTGATTCCACCAAATGCAGAGACTTTGAAAAGTTAATGAGAAAGTTCTAGGGAAAATACATCAGGGAGCTGAGTACATCAGGTGGAGTCACAATTTTATTTTCTAGCCCTTCCTGACAGGAAAGCAGCGTATCTTTAAATTCGTAAAAAGAGAATTGTAAGCAGGGCAGAAAGCAGCAGGTAAGCAAACTACAGCCATTTGAACACTGCTCCAGATTTAGGTATGTTTTGAGGTGGGATGTATTTCAGTACAGCACAATAAGCCCACTGGTACTTAGCAGTCCAGAGCCACCAGTGGAAAGAGCTGTATTTTCATTATGTACATTGCAGCAAAATTGTCTTATTTTCAAATGTATATTCCCCATCCAAAGCCACAATATTTGTTGCATTGAAATGTTAAACTCTGTAAATTGAGATCATACATTTTCCTTCTAAAATCCCTTATGTCAGTCCTTGAACTTTCCCCCTAGGAAGTCAGATTTAGAATCTTCCATCTGGCCTTCCTGGGGTGAATCATCCAGGATGTTCTGCAGCTTTCTCCAGAGTGCTAATACATCTAGCCACATTCTTCTTCTGAAAGCAAAAATCCTTCTCATATGAAAAATGCATAAATTATTCACAGGTTCACATATGAGAATAAAGAAGCAATGAGAATATGAGCTCTGTTTGCAAGCTAGAGGAGTCATCCTGGGCAAATGCACCTGGCAGAGATCTTGAACCAGCCTCCATGCAGGGCGCCTCAGTGCTGCAGCATACCACAAGGCAGGGAAGCCACCTGGGATTCAGAAGATAACAGATCTCGTTGCTCACTGCAGTTACACTAAATGGACTACATCTAACAGAATAGGCATGGCAGGAGGGAAATAAGGCTTGCTCTTTAATAAGTATTTTTAAATAGAGCAGCGGTTTAAAGCAAGATGCTTGCTTAAACACCTGACATTCCTGTGCCTTAGGTTAGCTAGGTTGCCTAACTCCTCTGGGCTTGTCTGTGATGCTGTTTGTAGAAAGGAGTTTTGATACAATCATTTCAACTTTAAGAGACCAGAGAGCAGCCTGTCTGTGATGGCAAAAGTTAATTTAACAGAGTATGTATGTGAGGAATGTGGGTACATGATGTCATAATTGCTCAAATTATTACCTACCTGTTTACCCCCAGGTCAGCTTGTCTATTCACTCTTGGATGATCAAATCAGAGTTCTTTTATTTTTTTTTTTTTTTTTAAATTATCTCTCATTAGAGTGTATGCACACACAGAACCTGTTTTGCCAATCAACTTTGATGATGAATTATTATTATTTTATATTTGTTAAATATATGATCTGCTGTCTTCTGCAGCAAACAAATATGGGAACTGAAGCAACAACAAAAAATTACTTCATACCTCCAACAAACAAAAATCGGTATTAATTCCTAGTTAACACCTGTGTAGCTGTTTTGTAAACTTATCCAACACCAGAAATTCAGTGGCAAACAGGGACAAAGCTTTGGCTTAAAAAAAAATTATGAGAGCAATTCCATAATGCAAAAAGAAAAGAATATATGTCCCTGTAGTGTATAGTTCCCCACCTGCCACTGAACAGTGCAAGTTTCAAGGTCTGAACATCGGAATAGGCACTGACCCTTGGCAAACACCTGGAAGGCAGGTATCCTAACAGCACAGGTAAATCGAACCAGCACATGCTGCTGTCATCATGAAGTCATTTGCTTGTGCGACCATTTCTGTGTCTTGGCCATCCTTGTGGAGGGTGGAAACTCAGGCGTGTTCCCATTCAGTCTCCTGTTACCATCCCTTTTGTTGACCTCTTCTGGACTCCAGACCGTGTATGGGGCCTCTCCTTGAGAAGTCATTCCCATTGCATTTTGGGAAGAAAGTAAGTGGCCTGTTTGGATGCCATCTGGTTCAGTGTGTGTGTTTTAAGGCTATGACGAATACTAGAGGCAAATGATCTTCCAGGGGCAGCAGCTGCTCATACCTTAAGTTAATTTTGCTCAAAGTTGCAAGAGTGGGTGGGAGTACAAAGAGTAAAGATCCAGTGAGCTTTTCTGCACTAAACGGCTGGAGACTGGCTGCCTGCAAGCTTGAGACTAAATAAATTACATATACAGTCCTCTACCTGAAACTGAAAATAAGTGGCATATTTGCTACATCTTTGCCTTCTAGATTTCCAAGCTGTTTCTGAAGTTGCCAGGTAGAACACATTTCATGTATGACTAACCCTCATTCATTAAATTTTAGATCAGTTTGTGTTTTGTGAGAACTTCTTTCCTATTGCACTGATTCTCTGTCCTCTGGGCTGTCACAAATTGGGCACTGTCATTTCAGTGCTTACTACCACCAGGGTAACAGAGCAAGTTCTCTCATTTCTCCACTAAAACAGTCAGCTCAAAGGCCAGGTGTCTCATCTAGTGACCTCCAGAGCTGAAGCACTCAGAGTACATGACATCTGAAGCTGGGCAATGTGAAAGACACCTGACATAATGTGGAAACAAATAGGAAAATTTAATGATGACAGAGTCAAAAACTCAGTGATATAATGGTGTTCTCCAAATGCCCAGCTTGTTACAGATGCTATTATAATGACATGGATAACAGGTTTTTTTTCTACAAGAAGAAGTAATTACTTTGATTTCAAACACTGGCTGGCTGACAATAGAATAATCAGCACTGTTAACCAGGTTTCTGCAGCCGCCAGATCTTTGATTGAGATTGAGGGGACAGGTTGCTATCATGCTTTTGAAGTATTTCTTCCTCTTTACCTACTGCTTTAGTTCCTCCCTCACCTTTTCCTACTCCAAAACATGTTGTTGATTGTGACAGCAAATACAGAGAAACTGCCAGACAGTCAACTGATACAAATTAATGTATAGTTAGAGCCAATACAGCTATATCGATATGAGATGAAAATTAATGCCAAATCTGCTCAAATGCTAATTAGTGTTTGATATTATCTGCAATGATTCTGTGAGACACTAAATCCGCAAAGGAGATTGCAGAGTAGGTGAACCTATTATCCTCAGTTTAGCAGTTGTCAGCTTCCCAGTCTTCCTTCTCAGCTAAGACAGACATTTAAATGTGTTTATTTCTGATTTTATTCACTTTATTTTCAAGCGTAACAGAAATACAGATATAATACCTTTCATAAACTGGACGAAAATGATGCAGGGGAAAAAAATCACTTTCTTCTACAGACACTGCTGTACTGAAGGATTTTATAATATAAAAAATTGGAGCAACATCAAGGGCAAAAATAATCTCACCTTAATCAATACAGTGACAAGCTAAATTCAATGGCAATAGCCTTCACAGAGTCTGTCCTCCAAACAAACAGCAAGTTTTCTCTAAAGGCCTTGTGGAAGTATAGGGTTATTCAGTGTACATAATTGTTTCCCTAGATAGAAATCTCCAGAGATGGTTAGTTTTATCTACTGAACACACAGCTATATTGGCTTATGTCACTCTCTTCTACAGATTGATGGACTGCTAGTTAAGTTCATGTAGTTGTCTCCTATAGTACAATGCTGAATCACACTACTAAATGAGCATGCGAAGGAAGGAAAGGCAATATGTATTTTGAGTTAATCCTAATTATAGAAATGTTTCCCTTATAAAACACTTGCCAACTTGAATAATTTTTACTGTTTTAAAACTCAGTATGGATTGAGATTAGACGACAGACAGTCAAAAAGTCATTTGTAGGGAAGTGAAGAGGAACTCAAAGCGTCAGTTAAGATTTGCTGCAGAGTAGAATAAAATTATGAATTCATTAAAGTTAAATGGCATTTCTCAACATCCTAGACATAGCAAAAAGACAGATAAAACACTAGAAATGTAGTTTAACCAGGTGGAAATTACATTACCTTAACACAATCAGGAAAGCACATATTTTTTACTTCTGTGCTCTACAATTCTGTGTTCTTGCCCAGCTGTCACTAAAATTTTGAAGCCATGGATCTCTATCAGGTAAAGTTAAGGGTGAGGAACAGGTGGTTCTTCATTGTGGCTCTTATGTTGTCACCCACGTTAGAGGACTTCCTTGCCTCGTTCTCTTCTGAGGTCTAATCCAGTATGGAACAAAATCCTCAGCTGCATGACACTGTGAATGGGGCATGCTTTAATCTAAACTAACCTCTGGGATTATACAGCAGAGAAATTAAGATACACAAGTTTAGTTATCCCTCCTCTCCATTACAAATCGCTTTAAAACTAACTCACAGAGCACATTACCACCATGGGGCACTTGGGATACTTTCCTTGTTTCTCATTTCCTAGTTACTATATTCTTTTATAATTACAGTAGAAAGTTCAACATAAGAAACGTAAAATGTGGCCCAGCCAGGGAAGAGAGCGGTAAAAGTTCAGACAGATGTTCATGTGCATACAATTTTTAAAAGCATGTTCTGGCGCATTCATGAGTATTCCAATGTAGCAGAGGACTTGTGCAACAGTCATAGGTAGGCTATGACTTCATGCCTCTGGTTCCAGCAGAAACAGAGGATCTGCTGTAGATTTCCAATGTGTTCCCCCACAAGGAGGTTGGGAGCAGTAGTGAAAACCAGAGAGGGACACAGGTTACCTGAAGTCAGCAAGCATATGGCTTACCCAGACATAGTCATTAGGCTTTCCAGTTGTAATATTTAGTCAAGACTCAAGGAAGGAAAGGCAAACTGAATGAAGCTCACAGAACTGAAAGTCCACTATATTTCCGTTAGCGAGTGAGTGTGTGGAATGGGCTGCTAATGAGACTAAACCACCTAAATTTATGACTCTTAAAGCAGAGCTCTCCCTGAGTTAGGTGTCTAATCTTCCACTATAGCTGAGGCAAAGCATAATTCATCTGATGAGCTGCTGCAGACTCAGTTGAGATGCTGAAACATAGCTGCCTGGTGTGATGTTAATACCGCCAATGAATGACCAGGTCCCTGCAACTGAGTCGTGGTTGTCCACCATGAGGTGAGCTGCTTCCCAGGCATGCAGTCAGCCATCATCAGAGATGCAATTTGGATGTCTGGTGCCATTTCAGATGTTCAAGGGATATTCTCCTAATCTCCAGCTACTGGAAATCACAGCTGATGTAGGTACTGTTTTGTATCTGACAAGGTTCTTCAGGTGTCTTGGATACTAAGATCTCAAGCAGAACAAGGCACCTAAGTTTTGAAAAATTACTCCCCTAGCATTCCACAGATCATATTGTGAGTGTTGCTGCCTCAAATACAACCCCGCTGAAACTTCAAGAAATCTAGGTAAGCAAAATATGATGCTTATCTAAGTCCTTGTTTTTACACTATTTTAATAAAACCTATTAATTATTCGAGTCAACTTCTCTGTGTAGGAAATGACACGCTGGCAGTATGAACAAACGGAACGCTCCAGAAGTGATGACCCCAGGGCTTTGAGACCCATTTGGTTCCTCAAGCTCAGGGACAATTTCCCCAGGCTGTCCTTGAGACAAGACAGATAGAGAAGCTCCTGGCTGTAAGAAAAGGAGCCTGAAAAACATGTGATGCCTGTTTAGTGTCATTTTGTTGTTGCAGATTCAGAAGCTTAACCCTGGAAGCCTAACCTCAGCCTTAAACTTTTAGGGGCTGATACCTTGGGCACCATGTCTCAGGCTGTGGAAACACGTGGAAAATCATATGGTCAAGGCTTCCTCACCTGGGACTACTGTGCAGAGTGGTTGTCCCAGATCTTGGAAACAAAGCATAAGCTGCCAAGCCATTGCAGTTAGTGACTGAAGATTAAAATTGCTCAGGTAGCTCCCATTAGGACACAACAATTCATTGCAATCTACTCAGAGCATACACTGCATGAGCTGGCTGTATCTCTCCAGAGAAGGACATAAACTGCTGCAGATGTGACAGAGGAAATGCAGGGCATTCATTGTATGCAAAATTGCTCTTTGCTACTGTAGTCCCCGAAACAATTGTTTGACACTCCTGTGCCATTTGTTCTATCTTTTGCTGCCCAATTCCATGCGATAAATCTAGGGATTGCTCTTGCTCTTCCAAAGATCTCGGATTAGCGACCCTTTGAAGAAAATAACCTGAAGACCTGTGTTTTGAAATAGGTAAGCAGGTTAATTTCCAGGTTCGTAATGCAAAGTCATGTAAGCATAATGATGACGACTTCTAAAACAAGGATCAAGCAATAGGTGTGCCACAGAGTCCATATAATTTCCATGAAACCGTACTTGTGAAAATAATTGCCATGCAATTTTACTCCAGAGAATGTAAGCACTCACAAATGTAATGGTTCAGAGTGAATATATATATATATGCATATATGTATGTATATATCTTCACAGAAATATCTGTGCAGCAGCTGACAAACGTCACACAAGCCTAGTCAGAACTGAAAACCTGCCTAGCTCGTAAGTTGTGAAGTACAATTTTTCCTATTAGATTTGCAAAAGAAATTATTTCATGGAAATTCTTTATTTTTTTAGATTTTTGTCTTCCCATATAAAAAAATCCCATTTCTCTCTAATGAGGCCCGGTGTACCACCCAGATCAATGATCAAGAGAGGAAAGAAAATCTCCTTTCCACTTGTAAACAGTGGGATGAATGGCACAGCTATCTAAGTTGCAGCTCGGAATATGTGGGTCAAAGTTACCCATGAAAAACATCCATTTTAATTAAGAGGATGCATTCTATGTAATGATGGAATCCAAAATCAGATTTAAAAGTTCTTAACAAATATGTTAGAATGCTTCTAAAACAACAACCAATCTTGCTTATACTATCTTCCCACAATATTTTGTTCTATTTACATAGAGTTAGATATCTAGGAATTTACAAACAGTGATTTCAGTACCAAATTATTTAGTTACATATGGATATTAATTCTGGGTTTAGAACTAATGAGAAAACCAAAAATTTGTTGCAGAAAATTTAGATTTTAGGGAAATATGAAAACATCAGAAGACTGAAGCTAAGAAAGCAAATACTTTGATTCAAATTTTAGCTGTGATTTTCTCACCTTTCTCGTCTCCTCCACGGTCCAAGTTCCTCATTTTGTCTAGATGATGGTCAGAGATATTTGTTCTGGCTAGAAACTTAGGGAGAGGATTTATACTTTTTGACTGAGCATCCATTTGGTTCTCTATACATCACTTTTTTATGAAACACAGATTCCACCAGGCTATGGTGTGATCAAGGAAAACCACCAGATAATTTATGAGGCAGCCATTGAAATTCATCAAATAAAATATTTGAAAAATAGGCTTTTCTAAGATAACGCTAATGTTAGCCAACTAATGCTTCTTCCAAAGGCGCCTGGGTAACAGGAGATATCAGGGATGGTATAAATGTGATATCTCTCTTCAGTTTACAGATGTTAGCATTGGAATGGGTAGAAGTTTTGGTATGGGGATTTGAATAGCCTCCCCTTTGAACCACCAGCTATTTGAAATTCACAAATTGAATCAACATCAGGCAGCTTCCTCTCTCCTGCCAGCAGACAAGGAGACCTGTGGGAGGCCTGGAAAGGCTAAGACAAATATTTTGCTCAAGTTATCCACACAAAATTCCAATATGGAACATGCTTTAAATATGGGTTTTTAACCACAGCACATCCAGCTGTCCAATAAACATCCTACTCTTGCCTGTCTAAACCACCTACCTAATAGGAAGCAGGATCTCTGGCCCACTGCTTCTCAGTTTTCTCCCTGCCTGTTTGTACAGAGATTGCCTGAAAGAGTG
>NW_010424859.1:11071-12669 GCF_000710305.1 Buceros rhinoceros silvestris
AGAGTGTTGTTTTAAGGTGCTTCAGTGCTACATGGAGGTGTGCAGAGAAATTTTGCACCACTGAAAAAACAGCACAGACATCTCACTGAGAGCATCAGTGAAGCCAAAATCACGTATCACAGCTGAGCCTGACTAGGGTAAGGCCACGAGTAAAAGGCTGTCAGTAAAAACACAGAAGAGTAATATCTTTTCTGAAGTAACTAATGTATGCTAGGGGAGGATAGAATGTCTTTAACGAGACTCACAAAGCACCTCCAATTGTTTTCGCTACAAAGGCAAAGTTCAGGCGCTGGTGATGCTGTCACTGGATCTGAAAATAATGATTTTCTGCTCAACAATTTTCATTATTAGATGGACTGTCACAAAGGGAAGTTTTGAAATGTTGAGTAATATTGAAGAATATGCAGGAAAATGTTAAATATTCAAAAGCATTTTCTTTTGCTTTCAGTGCTTTCCTTATTTTAACTTTGTAGTTTCACATAAAAGACATGTTCTGGAGAGCTACACAGTTTTTCTGTTTATAATTTCAGTAGTGTAATATCATACACTCAGAGCAGTCTGAAAAGTGAAAAGATAGTTCTGTATTTTTTTTTCTTTTTATAACTGGGTATTTGTGAAGTACAGGGGAAAAGGATCATATAGTGGCCAGACTCTAATGCCATCCTTAAATTAAATTTCCTAGTTCCGCTGTCAGAGGTAGAGCACTATTAAGAGTAGATCAAGATCTACTCCTATAGGCCATTACTTATGTTCTTAAGTTTAGCATAGGTCTTATCTCATCCTTAACTCCTGTCCTGTTCCAGTGGACAGGCAGCATCCTGATTTTGCTATTTTTCTTTGATGTGTGAAAATGCAGTGCAATATGGTCATTTGGAGTATCCAGTGATGAAGGCAGTGAAATATGAAATTAAAATGCTAATAAATCCCAAAGAACATTGTCAACCATGGTCCTATAGATCAAACTGCATTTTAAGAACTTTCATAAACTCTTCAAAAAAACAGTCTACCATATGTCAGAACAGTTATTTTAAAAGGAGTCTCTGCCTTTGATGTACTAACAAAGGGAGAAATGACAGGATAAAAAAAAAAGGTGTACCGGTTCAGGGATTCTAGAGTACTTCTATGAGAGCAGTATAAAAGAATGGTGGAAAAGTTTAGCTGAGAAACTACAAATAATAATATAATTGTACAATAACACAAACAGTAACAAAGGAGGAAGAAAAAAGAAAAAAAAGAAAAGGAAAATCTCACAGCAGCAAATAACAGCTGAGCTCCTATGAAAATGAGCAATTTCTTGTGCTATGCAGGAAAGCAAAATCACTGACTTGAAGTTTTCTATCTAGGCAGAACAAATGTCTTTCAGCTGAAAGACAATGAGAAAAGCAGTTGTGACAAAATAATCAGGCAAGACTGCAAAGTCTGTTTAGGAGAAATCATGACCACCATTACAAGTTTTTCAATGTGGGAGAGGATGGGGGATTTTAAAAAGTGAACATTTTCAAATCCAGGGCAGGGGAAGGGAGAGGAGACGTGAGAGAAGAGGGGTGGGAAAGGGAAGGGAGGAGAGCAAAGGGGAGAGGAGAGGAGAGGAGAGGAGA
>NW_010424859.1:12922-22032 GCF_000710305.1 Buceros rhinoceros silvestris
GAAAGGGAAGGGAGGAGAGAGGAGAGGAGAGGAGAGAAAAGAGAAGACAAATAAAAGAAAAAAGAAAAGAGGGAAAAAAGAAAAGAAGCGAGGAAAAAAGAAAAGAAGCGAGAAAAAAAGAAAAAAGAGAACATTTTTTAAGATCTTCGTGAACAAACGTCACAGACCCATTACAGGAAGGTCATCCATAGATTCTTCAACCTAATGAACTATTCAGACTAATGAACTAATTTTTTCCCCATTTCAGTTTTCTGTGATTTCATTTGACTTCATAATTAAAATTACATGTGTAAAAATTCCAAATCTAACTTCTGTATCTGTCTTTTGTGGGCCATGGATATACACAGAAAGTGTGTGGTGGAAGTTCTCTTCAATGGGTAAACAGCTTAACTGTACGCAGTCCTAAATACATTTGTATACAATAAGTAATATCATATGTGGCATGTGTTACCATGGAGTCACAGAACCGTATAGGCTGGAAAAGACTCTTGAGATCGTTGAGTCTAACTGTTAAGCTAGCACTGCCAAGTCCACCATTAAACCATGTTGTCGAGTGCTACATAATATATATATCTTTAATATACCTCCAGGGATGGGGACAATCACTTCCCTGGGCAGCTTGTTCCAATGTTTGTCAACCCTTTCAAGAAGAAATCTTTCCTGATATCCAACTGAAACTTCCTCTGGTGCAACTTGAGGCCATTTTATCCCATCACTCATTACTTGGGAGAAGAGACTGATTCTCACCTCACTACAACCTCCTTTCGAGTAGTCATAGAGAGTGACAAGGTCTTCCCTGAGCCTCCTTTTCTCCAGATTAAACAAATCTAGTTTCCTCAGCCGTTCCTCATAGGACTTGTTCTCTAGACCCTTCACCGGCTTCATTGCCCTTCTCTGGACACTCTCCAGCAGGCCAGTGTTTTGTAGTGATGGGCCCAAAACTGGACACAGTATTCGAGGTGTGGCCTCACCAGTGCCGAGTACAGGGGGACAATCATTTCCCTCCTCCTGCTGGCCACACTATTTATGACACAAGCTAGGATGCCATTGGCCTTCTTGGCCACCTGGGACCACTCCTGGCTCACATTCAATAGGCTGGCCACTTCTGTAATTTTGTACATTTTCATAATTAAAATTACCTATGTAAAAAATCCAAATCTAACTTCCGTGTCTGTCCTGAAACTTGTGGGCCATGGATATACACAGAAAGTGTGTGGTGGAAGTTCTCTTCAATGGGTAAACAGCTTAACTGTACGCAGTCCTAAATACATTTGTATACAATAAGTAATATCATATGTGGCATGTGTTACCATGGAGTCACAGAACCGTATAGGCTGGAAAAGACTCTTGAGATCGTTGAGTCTAACTGTTAAGCTAGCACTGCCAAGTCCACCATTAAACCATGTTGTCGAGTGCTACATAATATATATATCTTTAATATACCTCCAGGGATGGGGACAATCACTTCCCTGGGCAGCTTGTTCCAATGTTTGTCAACCCTTTCAAGAAGAAATCTTTCCTGATATCCAACTGAAACTTCCTCTGGTGCAACTTGAGGCCATTTTATCCCATCACTCATTACTTGGGAGAAGAGACTGATTCTCACCTCACTACAACCTCCTTTCGAGTAGTCATAGAGAGTGACAAGGTCTTCCCTGAGCCTCCTTTTCTCCAGATTAAACAAATCTAGTTTCCTCAGCCGTTCCTCATAGGACTTGTTCTCTAGACCCTTCACCGGCTTCATTGCCCTTCTCTGGACACGCTCCAGCACCTCAGTGTCTTTCTTGGAGTGAAAAGCCCAAAACTGGACACAGTATTCAAGGTGTGGCTTCAGCGGTACTGAGTACAGGGGGACAATCATTTCCCTCCTCCTGCTGGCCACACTATTGCTGATACAAGCCAGGATGCTGTTGGCCTTCTTGGCCACGTGGGCGCACTGCTGGCTCATCTTCAGCCAGTTGTCAACCAGCACCCCCAGGTCCTTTTCTGCCAGGCAGTTTCCTAGAGGACACCTTTGAGCCTTCACCATCTCTCCAGACTAACAAAGAAATCAACCCTTGGTGTAAAGCATACTCTGTACCCAAAGCTTTACAGACAAAAATAAAAGTGTAAAGAAGGTTGTATTAATAGCACATGGTCAAATAGGCCTAATCACCAATATAAAATGAAAAGCATTCATTCACCATTTAAAAGTTATGAGTCTAAGATTCCAACATGGGGAAAGGTTGATAGCCAAGCTGTAAACCTTCAAAAATACAACTATGCTATCAAAACAACAATAAAGGATCTTCAACTATTGAAACACAAACATTTCTGCTATAATTACAAATATCAGGAACTATAAGAGACTGAATCGAGTGGAGAACTAGGAAAATAGGTATTACAACCCCTGCTGTTTCTGCAAACATTTTTATTAGCTGGAGAAGCAATGGAATTAGACCAAAGGGATTGAGTTTCTGGAAGCTATTTACAACTATAAACTAGCAAAGGAACAGGGAATTCTAGTTATATTGCAAGCTATTAAAGTTCTTTTTTCTCATTCCCTTCTTTCCCCCAAATGGCTGTTCAATATGAAAAATGACTCTCTGTCAGCAGAGACTCTTCATAACCCACCCTGATCAGCAACCTTCATTGTTCTATTGAGGTAAACTGGCAGTATGCAACCAAAGCGTTTTACGTAAATGGAGTTTAAAACTCAGAAACAAGCTTTTCTCATGTAAGAAGAGAAACTAAAGAACAAATCCGGATTCGCCCTTTCAAACAAACCAGCAATGAGGAGCCAGTTCTGAACTATCCTCTCATTTAGTTTGTCTCAGGTGAAGTTGTGCAAAATTACTTACAGACTAAAAACTTTTCAACTGGTTTGGCAAATATTTATTGGCAAGTATAGCACTAACTATTCCTACAGTTCCCTAGTGTAAACAGTATTTCTCAATTATGTATGATAAACACCTTTCTTATATTCTACTTTCCTCTCATGAAGACAGAGGTAAAAAAAGCTTATTGTTTTCATTTAAACTTGCAAACTTTTTTGACAGATTAATTTTTTTATTGGAAATAAGATTTTCTCAAAATGGAAAAATTTTACAATATAGCAACAAATGCTACAAAACCTGTAAATCAAAATAATGTGAAATGTGGTTTGTTTAAACTTCTTTCTGACTTCGGTGGATATTTTTTAGTTTAAACACAAAGAAGTCATACATTGCCCATAATAATTTGTTTCCTCAAAAACAAAGACTTCAGTAGTTCATATTCTAATCAATTCCTGGATTAAAATTCATTAGAATAGCTTTAAATGACATTTAAACAGTTTAATCTTTCAGCGATAGTCAACAACAGTCTCCATCAAAAGTCTCTAAATCCCTCAGAGCTCTGAGATTAAAGAGATCTCAACAGATTCCCAAACCCTTACTGTTCAAGACAGGGCTATTGTACCTCTGATTTACCACTTTTTTTCCTTAATTTAACCAGTTCCTTTAAAAAGTATTAAAAACTAATGAATATTTTGCTTAAGCCCTTTCTTTCAGTCAGGCAGAATAACTCTGAATGCAGGTTCCCAGCTTCCAGCACAGCACTGGCTGTGATCTGCCTTATACATGCTGACCAGAATACTTCTCCATGCAGCTGCAGGCAGCTGATGTGCATCCAGATTTTCTCAGAGGCCAGTGAACTGTGGGGCTCCTACTTCTGCATGCTCTGGTTTCATCACTCGTCACTGAGTAAATCACCCTTGCTACCATTCTTTAGCTCAAATCTTCCTGATCACCTTACCATCTTAGTTGGAACTGTAAGGCCTAAGCTCTTTTTTTTTTTCTTTGCCACAAGCCATTCTACCTTTTGAATCTTATTCTTTTTGGCTTTCTTTGAATGCTCTTTTCTTCTTTCCCCATAATCAGTTAAAAATTTCATGTCATTAAATATTTGGTGAGAGGGATTGTAACAGAAAGATGAATATCAGAAAGTTATATAGTCTATCTGAGTCTATTTTTTTCCCCTCAAATGAATGGAAAAATCAATTATTAGCTTACATTATGCAGCATTTCATGCTTCTGTAATGATCCAGGGTCACCACAGACAAATCAAAAATAACCTGCTAAGCTACACACAGTAGAGTTAACCTGTAATCATTAGCTCCAGAAGCACTGAGTCTTCCCAAGTGGGCTAAATGGAGAATCCCCATTAACTGTCACTGAGAAGGTTTATATTCTCTTTGCAGGACAGCAAACACTGTCCAAAAATGGAATAACCTTCAAACCATGAGCAGGACTGAAAGTGCTTGCAGAGAATGGTGACCTCCTTATTTCCCATCTTCCCACTAGGGACTTTTCTTAAAGAATATGTGTACTGGGTGGAAAAAAAGTCCTTTTCACCCTTTTGGAAGATTGCAGCAGAAATTATTCATGTCAGCGTGCTATCAAAGCCTCGTTACCAAAGCCCTTCTTCCACTAACTAGTTTCCACAGAGACCAAAGGTTTCCTGTTCCCTATAAACAGCAGGAAAGAATGGCCGGGAATGTTTCTGCCTGCATGTAAATTCACTGTTCATAATGCCAGGCAGACAGAAATACATAAAAATACATATCTTGCATAGGAAGCACATATTTTTATCCCTTCAAAAAACAGTGCTGCGCTGAATCAAAAGTTTCCCCTTGTTAAGAGATTTGCTATGTCATAACCAGTGAAATTATAACAGTGTTGGTATGCCATAGAAAACCAAATACTATTCCTTCTCAGCTGAGTCAGTGTGAAGGTGAGAACAGCTAGCCCTCAGAAGGAAAGAAATGTCAGTTCACCAAATGTATTATGCTGAGGTCTCTAATGGCACATTTACATCCCATGCAGACTGGGCACAGCCAGTTGAACAACTCCCCACCAAATTTCACCTCAGCTACCTTGCCATTTCATCTTGAGGTCACGGCTCTGAGCTCTGTCCTGGCCCCTGTTGAGCCACCCCTGACCCAGCACTTCCCCTTGCCCCCTCCTCATGCTGCCACTCACCAAACAAACTCTCATTCCATACCATGAGCTTCTTCCCCGCCTCCATTTCTGTTCCCCATAGTCTCAGGTTTATTCTCTGAGTCCTCTTCCATTTTCTTCCCCACACATGACCGCAGCTTTGATATTTTTGGCACACCCCGTTTTTTCACCAGAAATCAGTTCATCATAGATTGTAAGTATAGAATCAGAGCACGTTATTCAATAAGCATACAAGCTCTGGCTGCGTTCCAGCACAGAAAAAATACAAATTTCCAGCGATTTATATACATCTGCATGAAAGTTACAACACCCTGTTGGGAACCCAACATGGATTCTCTCTCTGTTTTTTTCCCCTGCCCACAATATATTGCATTATGTCAAAAATATAGAGCTCTCAGGTATTTTGATATATATGTATCTGAAAAAAGTTAATACACATCTGACAACGCGTATATCAGCTGTATACAGCTATATAACTATTTCCATGTTGGAGTAAAAAGAGCAAAGTTAAAGAGGTTAAAACTGAGTAGTTACTTAGTAGTTAGGAATAAGAATGAGAGATTAAAATTATACCTGTAAAGAAACAGGTCACAACTTTAATTATATGCTTTTGGATTTATTTGTGCTTGCTTAATATTTTCTAAAAGAAATTTAATGTTTTAACATATGCAAATGTTTGTGGGAGTGCCTGCAGAATGAGATGACTGAAGACTTCTGCTGATTTTAGTATATGTAGTGTCAGCCTTCACGATTTGTTGACTTTATTTTTATCTTCCACTGCTGCTGCTGATAAGCAAACTTGTGTTACCTTACTTCAATTGCAGCAACAAAATCCATTAAGAGTCAGAAACATTGTCAGAAATGTAAGCATTTTTCAGGTGTGGGAGTTAGCTAACCTGAGTACTCTGCTGATAGAAGTCACTGCTTTTGTCTAGCTATAGTTTGTGTTTTCTGTTCTGTGTTTCATGGGGGAAAAGGATATTAAATTTGCTAGCAACAACACCTGTTGTTAACAGAAACATGTCTCCGGAAGATGCTGGTACGTTTTCTATCTGCATCTTCTCATACAGGTATTCCTGTGAAGGATGCTGTTCTATGCTCTGCTGTTAAGCACACTATAAAGTGCTGCAGTTTTACTCTTGGAACCGTTCTACAATGTCAGAATTTACCTTAGATTTGTGGCGAATGTGACAATGATAATTTAGCCTAATTTGCTGCACTTCATTGTCTTTAAAAACCTCTGGGATGAGGAATTAGACATAGCAGTTTCCAAGTCTCTCCTCTCCTCACGCCAATACAAGCCTACTTTGCATTATTAAAGGGACTGTCACACCTGTTTAAGCCACAGCTGCTAACTATGTCAGTTGATTAAAACTCACTGGGCAAAAGGTCAAAGAAACGAGATTGTTACAGCTGCAGGATGACAAGCTGAAAGTGATGAAGAAGAAAGCAAAACCAGCATTTTCTCCAATTCCTGATTCCTCCAACCTGACAAGATGTGGTATAAGGTCTGCGGAGCTGTTTTACGCTCTTGTCTTGGGGAGCCACTGGAATTCCTTTCAGTTCATTGGGAAAAAAATCTATTCTTGGCCAGTCTGTGATGCCCTGTGGTTAAATTACTTGTTCAGTCTCACCCTCGATCTCTTTTCCCTCAGCTAATATCTCAGAAATTGTTCTCAGCCATAGTCACACAGGAGCTCTCCATACGCAGGGTACATGAAGCATTCTATCTTGCCCAAGTGTACAGAAGCAAGGTCTGACAATTAGCCAGGTGGACTGGCCCCCTAATGGGACTATATTGCTGTCAGTAACAGCTTCCACACAGTGGTGTGTTTTACCATAGAGATATACCCTCGGTGCTGGTGAATGATTAATATGTGATAAAAAGGAGCACATCTTTATGCAAATTATTTTTCTTGAAAATGTGAAGTCATTTAATCATTATTAAGGCTCCATCATAAGCACTTCGCATCCCTCTCCTAATAATGTCAGTGGGGAAAGCAAGCCACAAACATTCTGATGAAGTTTGACAGCTCAGAAGTGCCAGTTCTGGCCTGATTGCTCGTACTTTATGCACAGGTCTGCTGTAAGTGAGGATGAAAGTGCTGGTCTGGCAGCATCTCTAGAGTCATGGCCTGCCTTGCCAATGGGCTCCCTGCCACTTCCCCTGCTTGCTGGGTGCAGGCAGG
The DNA here is from genome assembly GCF_000710305.1 of Buceros rhinoceros silvestris. Taxonomy (NCBI): domain Eukaryota; kingdom Metazoa; phylum Chordata; class Aves; order Bucerotiformes; family Bucerotidae; genus Buceros; species Buceros rhinoceros. The sequence continues at coordinate 20,091 of NW_010424859.1, forward strand.
TACCAAGCCCATTCAAAAAATCAGGCTGAGAAACTCAGAGCTGCCAGGTGCTTTTCATCTACACCATAGCCAAGTGATCCCAAGCCCACAGACCCATAGCAGCCCACACGACATCAACACTTCTGGGCACTCCTGGACACAGCGTTTTCTCTGCACAGAGAGGAGAGCAGCTGGGGTTTCCCACCATGCATCCAGCCAGCCTCAGTCTGCGCTTTTATTGAGAATTTCTGTTGTCCCTTCTAGGCTTGGGCCCTGACAAGAAACAACCCCAGCAAACTAAAGATCTGGCAGAAAGAGGAGACACTGTATGTTCCCAAACCGTGTTATTCCCTTTTGTGAAAACAAAAAACTGTTTTGAAATGAAACAGCATCTTGAATGCTTGGATATTCTTGCAGAAGAAAAGCTGGTTTTCCAAGTGTCCTACACTGGGTGCCAATAAATCTATCACGGGTTAGGGCTAGGCCAGCCACTAGACAAATGACAGACACTCTCTATTAACCCCTCTCCCTTCCCAAAGGGGAAGAGAAAGAGAATAAGGGAGAGAGACTTATGGCCTGGAAAAGAAAACTAAAACTGCTTTAATGAAAATAACAATGAAATGAAACATACACGACAGACACTCTCTATTAACCCCTCTCCCTTCCCAAAGGGGAAGAGAAAGAGAATAAGGGAGAGAGACTTATGGCCTGGAAAAGAAAACTAAAACTGCTTTAATGAAAATAACAATGAAATGAAACATACACAAATATATGCAAAACCAACACTAAACCCAATCCCCCTGATGGAAATTACATCACTGTCAACACTGATGTTGCAGGGCAGGTCCCAGTCTGGACTCAGCAGCAGATGGGAACCAGATTCAGGAGCTGGATTCCAGAACTGCATTTAGGAATGCACAGGTTGGGATTAAACACAGAACAGACTGAGTCCTCCTCAAACCTTGGCCATTGAAGAAGTCAGCTTGATGCTTATGATACCTCAGCTTTATACTGACTATGATGTATATGGAATGGAACATCTTGTTGGTCAGTTTAGGGTCATCCGTCCTGTCTGCTCCTCTCTGTAGGTGCACCCTCTAATTTATGGCACCTCCAACATGGTACACAGAATTAACAGTGACCTTGGTCTGCACAGGAGCAAGTGCAAGCCAGAGCCTTTCTGCACACCAACCCCTGGCAGTAACTGTCAACATCAGGTGTTGTCACTCCCTGAAGCAGATACTGTCCACAAAAATATGCCGTTACCTTCAGAAAGTGCCATCACTTAGCAGAGACTGAGCTGAAAATTGAAATCACTGAACAGAATTAGTGCTGTTTTAACTCAAACCAGGACATCACCACTCTCTATAATAAGACCATCATAGTAAATTGAGGTCTCACAGTTATGATGGGCTGACTAAAAAAACATTCTGAGAAAATGATATTCAAGGGAAACATTTTTTCCTTTTCTTTCTAAATAAAATTGGTGTTTTCTTTGGAAAAGTCAAACATCCAAAACGTTTCGAGTTTTGCCTCTGGGTTGTGAGGTTTTCTGGATCATGTATTTTATCTGTTCAACATATCCAGCAATGACTTGGAAGAAGGGGTAAAGTGTACCCTCAGCAAGTATGCTGATGATACTAAACTGGGAGGAGTGGCTGGGTGTTGTCACTCCCTGAAGCAGATACTGTCCACAAAAATATGCCGTTACCTTCAGAAAGTGCCATCACTTAGCAGAGACTGAGCTGAGAACACCACAGATCTCCTGGCTGGATATGCGGTAGCAAGCTATGGCTCAGATCAGTGTGGCTCACCTTGTAATTCCATGCCAATAAACTAGCCATCACATAGCCTGCAGGCTGTTTGATGACATGGCACCTCTCACTCAGTAAGGCTTGAAGGTTCCCATGGGTTTATTCAAATGTGTTAATGAATCAGAAGCCCTTTTGTTTAAGCCTGGGGC
>NW_010424859.1:22428-45074 GCF_000710305.1 Buceros rhinoceros silvestris
ATGGCTGTTCTGCCATTCAGCAAGACCTGGACATGCTGGAGACCTGAGCAGAGAGGAACCTAATGAAGTTCAACAGGGGCAAGTGTAGAGTCCTGCACCTGGAGAGAAATAAACCCATTTACCAGTACAGACTAGGGGTTGACCTGCTGGAAAGCATCTCTCCGGAGAAGAACCTGGGAGCCCTGGTGGACAACCAGTTAATCGTGACCGATGGTATCCTTGGGTGCATTAAGAGGAGCGTGACCAGCAAGTCAACGAAGGTTCTCCTCTTCCTCTACTCTGCCCTAGTGAGGCTACATCTGGAGTACTGTATCCAGTTCTGGGCTCCCAAGTTCAAGGGATACAAGGAACTACTGGACACAGTCCAGCACAGGGCTGCAAACATGATTAGGGGACTGGAACATCTCTCTTACGAAGAAAAGCTGAGAGATCGGGGTCAGTTTAGCTCAGAGAAGAGAAGACTGAGATGGGATCTTATCAACAGCTATGAATATCTAAAGGGTGGTGTCAAGAGGATGGAGACAGTCTCTTTCCAGTGGTGCCCAGAGACAGGACAAGGGGCAGCGAGCGCAAACTGGAACACAGGAAGTTCCACCTAAACATAAGGAAAAACTTCTTTACTTTGAGGGCGATGGAGCACTGGAACAGGCTGCCCAGAGAAGTACTGAATTCTCCTTCTCTGGAGATATTCAAAACCTACCTAGACGTGATCCTGTGCAATTTGCTCTAGGTGAACCTGCTCTAGCAGGGAGGTTGGACTAGGCCATCCACAGAGGTCCCTTCCAACCCCTTACATTCTGTGATACTGTGATCTGCTTGTTCTCTTCTCAATCTGGGCCTTCCCTTCCATGTCTTCCATGCTTTTGACCAACAGGTTAAGTACCTGAGGGGCCTGACAGGTGCTCTCCATGCAGGGAAACCAGTACACTGTTGACACTTATTTACATGGCTCATGTCATCAGCATTCATAATGTGAAGTTATTATGCTGCACAATTTCTTTCCATGCCGTAGTTGCTGCCATGGAAATGGAGCAGTTAGTCATATGATTCCTATGGTACCGTATTAATGCTGTCCGTAGGAGTTCACCTGGGTCCATTATTACCACCAGACATCTTTAGTAGCTTTGTTTTATTAGCTTCTCATTAAGAAGGTGAGGTTGACGCCAGCTTAGAAAGTGTTGTCAGGCCCATCATGGCTTGCTGTGCATTTACCAGTCCATGCAAAGGGGAAAGGTATCCTGCCAGCCCAAGTGCTCCAGCCAGGCTGGACACTGCCATGGCCCTTGCCTGGCTCATGGCTAGGCAGGGAAGGATAGCAGGGAAGGAAGGTTATGAATGAGACCATCTGTTCCCACCTTGGCAAGATGGTACTCGAACATTTTGATTATTTAAATCTTTGCTTTTGGCTCCTCTAAGACACTTAAATCTTTAGCCTCTTTCCAAAGTCATATTTCTTTTCCACTTCAAGCAATCACCTCCTACATTTTGTCCTCCAGCCTTATAGAAAACTTGTTTTGCTAGCCATTATGAAATGTCTGACTGTCCTGTCACCTTTCATCATAAACATTAATTATTCAGGAAAAAAAAGAAAACCTTCTTGTGGTTTGGGATTTTTTTTTCTTTTCTTTTTTCCTTCTGGGCAGAACGTTAGGATAGCCTCTTTCTATGCACACCTAACAGTATAACTGAAATATGCAAGAAGCCAGTCTTCCTCCTGGGATGAAGTCAGAATATGCAGAGTCTATAGTGAGGCATTATCTTCAAAGAGGCCACCCATTTTTTCCAGAATAAGCTTGGTACTGTCACAGGGCCCTGAGAGAAATCTGACAAGGAAAGGCACAAAACCCTTCAGAGTCCATTCAGAACAAAAGCGGTTTTAAAGACCTTATCTTAGGGGTCCCCTGGCACTAATGGCTCAGAGAAATATAGTTTAAAAAAAAGACCTGAGAAAGTTGTTACAGTAAACATGAATTAAGTTTAATAGCCTTCTGCCCTCCATTTCAGGTCTCAAGTGCTTTCAGGAGGTCAACAAAACATTTCCTTTATTACAGTCTGTCAAATAATGCAGACAACGGAGGTGAAAGGTTCTCAAGCAAAGAGAAATGTTGTGCTAAGCAAATAGATGAGAACAAACCAAAGGCAAATGGCCATATGTGCATCTGAGGGTCTTTGCTTCCCAGGTACTGCACAGAACTGTCATGGTTCCTCCTACTCTGGTGACGGGGTTGTCCTCTGTGTTCGTCACAACTACAAACTGCTCACCTGGGCTCCCCATCAAGTTCACAGGCCAGTGGAATCATTGCCGAGGCAATGTCTGCAGCTATCATGTTAGTGCTTAAGCGAATCCTTGAGCTACCTGTGGTTGGGGCATTTTCACAGGATTACAGGATAATTCAGACTGGAAGGGGCTGGAAGGAGTCTGAAGTCCTGCTCAAAGCAGTGTCAGGTATGGTATCACACCAGGCTTGCTCCGGACTTTGTCCAGTAGAGTCTTAAAACCTCCATAGACAGAGACAGCACAACTTCTCTGGGCAACTTCTTCTTTGCCCCAACTGTCTTCATGGGGAACACATTTCCCCATATATCCTTTCCAAACATCTCTTGTTTAAGAACATATCAACTGTAACTGTGTGACATTGTAATATGGTAACAAGTCATTGCCAGTAGCAAGCCATAAGCTTTGCAATGAGTTTGCAAGGCCTCAGCACTGAGGCTGTCATACTTACTCTCTCAGAACCTTCCCTGACATGCGTGCCGTTTTCTTTTACTTGATTTAGCTGTTACAGCAGTTTTTCTCATTGATCAGGAGTCTGTCGTTAATTTGTTTTACTTTTGTTTGTCTTTTTACAGTACTGGTATGGTTTTGTGACTAACAGAATTGTTTATTGTAGGGAGATACAGGCCTGGTGTGATCATGAAGGCCTTAAGGCATGGAAAGACTGAATGAGGTGTAGAGGAACACAGTCACGGTGTTACAACCAATGGGGCTTGGGCTGGCTCTGGAGACCCCATGGCTATAGACAACACACCCATGGCCAGTTAAAGAAATGCAGACTTGGAGCTGTGAAAAACAAAGAGAATAAAGAAAAAGTATTTAGCATACATAAAACGCACAATGTATAACAAATTTGAATTTAACCTGGACCTACAGATCAATAAAGAATGAGCAAAGGTGTAAAAGCATGTTAGCAAACATATAAGAAAGACCCCAATTTGATCCTAGAATGAGGAAGAAGAAACTATCAACATGTACATCATATTCCTCCAAAGGAAGGACTCCATACACTGATGACTTGCAGTAATATCACCCCACAACCATCACCAAAGTGATACCACCTGCCTCAAGACTCTGAGGAGCAGGAAAAAGGAGAGCATAGCATGAGATAAAGGGGTAGAAACTAGCTAGTGTGTGTACAACAATTTTAACAGAATTATTACGATTATTGAATCCTGTGAAGGTCATTTATTTTCCTGTAATAAGATCTAGACTAGTAATTATCAGCCCATTATGATTTCAATTATACTGACAAGAAATTCTTGGCTTTATATGTATAAAGTGTGCTTTCTCTTTGGCTGTAAACAAGGTTTTGCGTGTAATGCCATTGCCATCCTCCCAGCATGTGATGCTGTGAGGAACCTCTCTCTGTCCTCAGAGTAACCTCTTTGTAGGTTTTGGGTAGCTGCTACTAGGTTCCCCTGAAAATATCCCTTCCCCTGGCTGAGCACCTCCCCACAGGCCACATGCTCCAGTTCATGGACATCCTAGGTACGCTTTGTTGAACTCAGGTTTGTTTTTGCCTGTCTGGTACTGGAGGGCTCCAAGCTGGCCTCGGTATCTGAGATGTGGTCAAATGAGTGATGAGCAGAGGTGGGTGATAACTTCCCTGACTGTAGTAACTGTGCTCCTGTTCATGCAGCCCAGGACAGTGTTGACTCTCACAGCTGCCAGGGTCATGGGAGCTTTTGTGCACGTCCTTCAGGGCTGTGTCTGCAGAGCTGCCGCAAGGAGTCATCCCCAGAGCGTCACATTGTGGTGGACGTGGGAGCTTTAATCCCAGCTGCTGGACTTTGCATCTCTCCTTGCTGAATTGCATGAAATTTCCATCACGTCATTCCTCCAAGTGCCCTTCTTCCCTTCCTTCCAGGTTGTTGATAAAGATGTTTAACAGGACAGGTCCCAGAATACAACCCTGTAGTACTTCACTTCTAACTGACCCTTTACCTACTTAGCCCAATTATGCAAACAAGTTTTTACCAAGCTAGTTTTCTGCCCATTCAGATGATAAAGTCTTGGCTTGAATACAAAAAATATTGTGAAAACTCTGATGAAAGCCTTACTAAAGTCAAGGAAAATGACATTCATTGTTGTCCCCTTGTTCACATATCCAGTCACTTTACCATAGCAGGCAGTCAGGCTGATCAGGCAAGGTCTACGCTTGGCACAGCTGTGCTGACTCTTCCTGGGAAAAGCTATCTTCATGCTTTCAGAAATGTGCTCCAAGAGGACATACTCCATGATTTTCCCAAGAATCAAAAGGAGGGTGACAATCACGGGTTCATCACTGGGTTGTCTTTTTGGCCTGTTTTGAAGACAGGAATAATATTTGTCCAGTTTTCAGAATCTCCCCACCCTTCTCAATCACGACTGAGAGGAGCTTTGCAATGGTACCAGCCAGCACTCCCCGTGGCCTCATCCTGTTTGGAGATGTGAGATGGATTTACAGAGCTCTTGGTGAAGCTGACGGATGAAGTCTCAGCCTCCAATTCTAAGAAACTCTCAGTGACACCAGTTCTACGTTCCTGAAGGTATTATGAAAGCAGTAGGAATCCCTCCTGCAGGAGGCTTTTTTCAGAGATCATCCACATTGAACCTGAACTGCATGAACAATGGCAGAGGAGTCACAAGAAATGTAACAGGGACAAGAAAGAATGGAAACCACAGCAAGGGTCTCTGTCCTCCTTCTGGGATGATTATGTGGAAAAAATACTAGTAGTGTACTTGAATGGACAGAGAACAAATTTCTCAGATGCTCACTGAGCGGCGGTTATGACTTTATGACACCTGAATGTTATGTCCTTAAAGTTTGGTTACGGGATAAAGAGAGGGAAGGGACAAAAGTGACAGCATTGCTGAGACAGCAGGCTCCAAGCTCATTCTGGGAGGACATTTTGTCCTGACCGCTCTTAGGGCATTCGTATCTCTACGCTGTTCCACACAGTCTCTCTGGATCCCTCAGCTGAACTTTACTCCATTGAAACACTGCTAGGCTTGCCAGTATGTTGCTCGTAAGAATCTGGGCAGATCTAATAAAACACAAGCAAAGTAACTGTGATCAAATCCTTCCATGTAGGCCTCATCAACACTGCTCTGGGGATTTTGGTTTCGTTTGTTGTGTACAATTTTATTTGATATTATTAATTCACAGAGACTTGCATTTTTTGTTTCAGTTTGATAAACCAGAAAACTACTTGGAAAATTATATCCAAGAAGTTTTTCACCAGACTGATTCTATCAGGTTTTTATTAGGACACTGTATATAAAAGGGGTCTTATGAAGTAGAGCATGTAGTAAAATCATTAATATGAGCGGCTTTGACAGAATTAATAGACTTTGTCAACCCAAGAAGTGGTAGAGTGATAAATGAGGTAAAAGAATCAAATAGTCGGCAGCTTTCAGGAAAAAAAGCATATGTAACAATACTATGTTCTAAACTGTATATAAGGTAATAAGCATGCACTTGAAGCCCTTGTGGAAATTCAGCCTCTGCTTTATGACAGGGTAGTATTTCCAAACATTCCCTTGCTCGTGAAAAGGAATTTTTCCAAGTTACTGCATGACTGATTCCTAGGGTATGTGTAAAAGCCCCTGTGATTCAGGAGAAGCGTGCAGGCACTACAGGAGTAAATGTAACAGAAAGCTGACTTTCATCCAGCAGGTCTTCTGCTTTGATTTTACCATAAACTGGAACTCTGTTCAGCTAGAAACATCCTTCTTCTGCCTCTTCATCTGATATTGTTGTCTGAGAGGGCAGGTTATCTGAGGACTTAGTCTCAAGGAAAGATACTTTTAATGATTTGGATTATCTGAGTTGTCAGGTTTATGCATGGAAACACAATCATTACTTCAAGGGAAATTAGTTCCTCCATATAGTGCCGGAGTAGTTATACTACATTGTCAGCTGGAGTGAGCTGTGTGCTGATTTACACCTGCTGAGTCCTTCATTTGCCAAAATACTCATCTCATCGTGCCCAGGAGCCCTACAGACTTTTAAAAATCTCGTGTAAACCAATCCCAGAATAGTTACTCTTCCTGCCACAGTCCTATCTGGGTGTCACCAACACAGCACCTTTTACAACACAAAGACATCACCTGCAGGGCAAATTTTTTCCTGGGGCCCAGGCCTTTTCTGTGCTCAGCCGAGTAGTGCCTTGCATATGTTGCAGATACTTTTCACTATTTTCTCATTGTACTTCAGCAAATAAAACCTACTGAAAGAGTAGTCAAAGATCATATGAACTACGAAATGTGGAATTGAACTATGAAATATGGAATCAAACTATAAACAAAGGCAGAACTTATTTAATTGCATTAGCAGGCAGTAGGACAGAATATGTATTAGTTTCTGAATTACCCTGGACAGGAAAAGCTCCTAGACTTCTACCCTGCAAAATCCTGTGAAATTCACCATTTTTGTTAAGCAGTTCCATCTGTACATTGGAAAAAGAGGAGAGATTGTGTAGTCAAAGCTATGAGTGTCCTTCAAGACACTGTGTCAACAATTATCAAAGCAGAGCTATACACATTCCTTTCTTGACTCATCCTCTTTCTCTGTACAATGGACATTTCAAGCCACATGCCCATATGAAACTAGGCAAGGCAGCACATATACACATAAGGGTTGAGTCGCATGCATCTGCTAGATCCTCATATTAGTATGTTTCTACAGAAAAGAACAAAGATAGCTTGTGTACTTTAAATGACTAGAGGCCAGGAAGCTGCTGATGATCTGTCAGCCTCCAAATAGAGGTAAATTGAATTGGGCGATACCTATAACTCGACGGTCACTGTAAGGTAGTTCCAAGAAATTTCCCGCATAAAGGTTTCTTCAATACAGTTAACACCAGCAGAAACTGTCAGGCAAGACTGCAAGGGAAAATACTTCATTTTATCCTAACCCATTGAAGAAATGGACCTGAGTCCTAGAGGCTCATAAAACACTAGAACACTAAATTTGCTAGGCTGGAGGACACTGAAAATATGCAGAATCATTCACTTTCCTGTAAAAAAAAAACAAAAACCAAAAACATAGTTGTACCAAAATATTAATTTCGAAGTTAGTATTCTCTTCTTTTTTTTTTAATATATTCCATACAATCTAAAGTTAACAGGGATGGAGCCAGTCAATTTGGGAATGCTACTAGGCAGAATACTTCCTTTTTTCTCCCCACAGAACATGACTGACCTATGCAAACAATTGTCCTGTTTGACTTCTTGCTGTATATTGCATGAAGACATTAGGGTTACCAATATCTCCCAAAGAATGGAAAGTTTCTACAGATGGAAGGAAAATCCAGTTACACTGACAGAAAAAAAACCCAACCAAACAAAAAAATAAAACCTGAGTGGGTGTATAAATTCCCCACTGTGAGACAAAGCCAATAATAATTGTATAAGGTTAGGGAGAAATCTACTCAAAGAAAATATTTCACTTTTTTGGTTGTCCAAAATGTTCATTCATCTGCTCTGAAGCATCTGTTGTTGGAGACAGAATGCCAGCGTGGATGGTCTACAATCTCATCTGTACTTCAATTCTTACATTAAAAATATTTTGTGACTTTTTTTTCTGCAGGGACATTAAAGCTTTACAGCAACTAATCACCAAGGAGTCTTGATAAGCTACTTGTAACACAGGATGAAAAGAAAGAAATGTTTCCTGCTCATATCAGGATAACTTCATGTAACATACTGAATGAATCAACACATTATACATATTTTAATCTTGTATTGGAAAAAAAAAAGCTTATTGATAAAAAGTACTTTTTCATCTCAGTAACAAACTAAGATAGCTCGATTAACTGGCTACTGCATTTCTCTGAATTAGTTCTGCAAATCAAAATACATCAAAATGCTTGTACCTGGAAAATCCTTTTGTTCCTGCTCACTGGGTGACTGCAGCTGCAGAAGTAACACATCACTACATCTCCAACTGAAATCTCAGCAGACAATCCACTCAGCAGCCCATACCACTGGGAATAAAACAGTACAGTTGGATTAATGTCATCAGGTACTGCAGCTGTCTCCAGTATGTAAACCCTCCTAAGTGACTGGAACGTAGATTCTCATAAGAAAAGAGAAGAAAAAAAGCATCATTTACAAGAAAAGGTTCATAAGATTTTGACCTTGGTCCTAACAGAAGGTATTTCAGTAATGAACAGATGTGTTTCCTCTGTGTGCTACAGTCATCCATATCACCTATTCCTTGATTCTCAGAGTGAGCTGATCAACTTAAAAGTGTCTATGATCTGCATCCAAACTCAATTGACAAGACCCTACAAGACCCATTTCATGTTTCTTATCTCAAAAAGATGTCAAGTTTATTTTTAAAATGCATTTTTATCTCCTCATACTCCCAATAGATACCTCATCTAAAATTTGAGTGTAATAATAGGTAAAAGCATCTTGTCAGTTCCCAGCCAAATTCTTTCATGAGCAGTTATCATCCTAGCGAGGAACTGAATGGTATCCTGGAAGCAGTGATGGCAAAAAGGGTACATGCATTTCTGTGCCAGTGTGACTGCGAGTACCACTAAAACTAGCAGAACAAGGTGGGATAAGCAAGACAGCTTAGAAGCAGCACTTTATCTTCCAGATTTGCACCATGTGTAATCAGGAGCATGGTCTTCCGGAAAATAAAATAAAAGAATAAAAGCTGGAAGGGTTGATAGACTGTGTACAATGGAGGCTTCTAATGTCACTTGATTTCTACATCACAATCTTTTTCTGAAAAATGTGATTTTTTTTTTTTTTAAGAAAGCCTAGGACTAGTAAGAATGAGTCAATTAAAGACAAAAATACGAGTATTATTCAAGGAAGAACTGAGGGGAGGGAAAATAATAGTTGCACATAGCAGGTAGAGAGGAAGTACTCAGTTCAGGAGACCAAAGAGAGTCAAAGAAGAAAGGAGGAAGCAGAAGGGGAACTTCCTAGCCTATCAGGTAAAATTTCCTTCTCAGGTCAATCTTTTTTTATCATTGTTGCTTTGTACAAAATTACTGTTTCACACATGTAGCAATCCCCACTATATTCTTGCAGGGAGCCTTCGAGCTCTCGGCTGGAGTGGGACGAATCACTCATACGCCAATATGGTGTGTAGTGAGACCCGTTTATTGTTTACATTACATCCCAATTTATAGACTCTTGTCTACTCGACTAGCTACATGGTGATTGGATAGTGTCTCTGTTACACAGACAGCACACATCTCTTAAAGCACTAAAATTGGATAAAACGGGTTAGTCCCCACGTGGTTACTGTTTTGGTTAGAGCTAATCAAACAAGGCTAGTTAGAGATACAATTTCCCACACGATAATACTGCAGCTGGGTTTCGGCTGCTAAGTTTCCCAGAGAGAGTAGCATATTTTTCATAGTTCTAATTTCTGCCAGAAAGATACAGCAACACACATAGAAAAGCAAACACTAAATTATATATCTCAGTTATACAAGTGTGGTGTCTTGCCTCAGTGCCTTGGACACGTTGTCACTCTGGTTCTTGTTCGGGCACTGTCTTTGGACCCAAAAAACCTTTAGCAATTTCGTGCAAACTGAAGGAGATTAAAGAGAATATATTAGGAGCAGGCTTGTACTTTATTGTACTTCCTCTTGGGAATGGGAAATCTGGGTTCAACCTTCTTATGGCAAAAAGGAAAGTGATAATTTGTTACATTCTAAATCCTACAGAAAAATGTAAAGAAACTAGACTTCCACGGACAAACTGAGGAGGTCCTCCCATAGATTAGTTTTAACAAGAGAAAATTGGTGTAAATTAAGAGAAATTAGAACACAGGTCTAGTCTGAAACCTGGGCTGCGTGAAACATCAGACAGATGTTTCATCAAACAGAGTCGATAAAGAGTTGTCGGAGTTTGTCAGCAGATTTATTGACTGGTATCACCAATGTAAAAATAACCTTGTTTGCACAAAGCTGGCCTCTTAATTAGCTATTGTTAGGCAGAAAAGAAATCCTAAATTTACTGTTTTTTGAAATCTAGCCCCATTAACTACATGTTCAGTGACTGGTAAACAAAAGAGTAGGAATGATTAAGAAATGCATAGAGAATGAAACAGAAAACATCATTCTGTTACTGCATAAATCTACAATGTGTTCATGTCTTAAAAGTTGCATTAAGTTCTTGGCAAACCTCTTTAAAAAACTTTATAGTGGAGTTAGAAAAGGTCAGAGAAAGGCAACAAATACTATCAGAGATGTGGAATATGTTCCAGATTAGAAGAGACTGTAAAGAAGAGGGCATTATTGCTTAAAAAAGCCAGTGAAGAGGATAAAATTTTGCTTAATAAAATTAGGAATTCTAGAGAGAAGGACTTTTATTGTTTCTCAGAGTGCATGGAAGAAATGGAAATCAGCCCTTTCAAAATCATCAGGTAGCACATTTACAATAAGAACTACATTTTACATATGAATCTATTTAAATTGGAAACTCATTGCCACAGAATTGCTGCAGTATTTCACAGAGACTTATAAAGATAAATGGTTTCAAAATACATAAAACAAAATCACACGAGTTAAGGTCATTAGTAGCTTTTGGAAACAATGTTCTAAATGCTAACTTAAGCACAAGCAGACCTTTAACTGCTGTTTGTCATAAATATACTTTTAAAACATGTAAAGGCCACCTCATTATTATTAGAGTGGTCTGATCTGATCTATGTGCTGTAAAAGTGCTTGTTTTATTGATCTCAGCACTTCCAAGATATGTATTAATCACCAAGTCATGACAAGACTGAGGTAATACTGAGCATACACAGATACCTGAAGAACTTGCATGTGAAAAATGGGGACAGTTCCTTAGTTAAAGAGTATTTTATTTGCTAAGCCTCCTCATACACTCATTTAAAGGGCCCTAGTCATATATTAGGTATTCACAGGCCCTTTTAAGCGTGAGGTTGAGGTAACAGATCTCAGTTAAAAAGAAATTTGTAGTCTCCACGAGGAAAAAAAAAAAAGCATCTCACTCCGAAAAGCACACAGAAGAAGGTCACAAACTTAGACATTTCTGTGGAATAAGCTAACCATATACATAGCTTTGCATTTTTTCTGCAGAGATCAGTTTCTTTACCAAATGTTAAGTACAGCAACAGCCATTAATGCCAGCTTTATAAGGGTTTTCTTTGCTCTGCTTTTCACTGACCTCACCCCTGTAATGAAATTCTTACAAAAAATTATACTTTATGAAAAATTGTAGCAATAAAGCATCTCACAAATGAAGGTTCATATACCATATCTGCAGCTGAAGATGGTATTTATTTTTGCACAGTGGAAGGACCCTTTCTCCAGGCACCTGATACAGCATCCTGAAATACAATTTAAACACATGCTCATGCAGAAAACCAAATGCTGATTGGTAGAAAGATTTGTGTGTTTTATTAAAAGAAAAGAAAACCAAGACAGAATTATAGAATCACAGAATGGTTGAGGTTGGAAGGCATCTCTGGAGACCAGCTAGTTCCACCCTTTGCTCAAGTTTTTTCAAGTAGAGCTCGTCAAGTACCATGTCCAGACAGGTATTGACTGTCTCCAGAGATGGAGCCACTGCTGCCTCTCAGAGCAACATGTGCCAGTGCTTGATCACTCTCACAGTACACAAAGCTTTGTCTTATGTTTAACCATTGTTTCGGTTTGTGCCAAATGCCTCTTCTCCTGCCACTGCACACCACTGAGAAGAGTCTTTGCCTTCTTTACTCTTCTCCATCAGGTATTTATACAGATGGTTAAGACCCACCCCGGAGCCATCCCTTCTCCATGCTTTACAGTCATTGCTGTCTCACCCTCTCCTCACACATCACCCCTTGATCACCTTTGTGACCCTTTGCTGAACTTGTTCCAGCGTGTTCATGTCTTTCTGGTGCTGAGGAGGCCAGAAATGGAGGCAGCTCTCCAGGTGTGTTTCACCAGTGCTGAGTAGACAGGAAAGACCATCTTCCTCGACGGATAGTGATGCATTTCCTAATGCAGCCCAGAAGGTTGTTGGCTTGCTTTGCTGCAAAGGCACATTCCTTACTCATGTTCAACTTGGTGTTCATCAGGAACCCCTGGGCCTTTTCCACAAAGCTGCTTTTCAACTGGCTGGCCCCAGCCTGTACTGGTGTGTGGGGTTATTCCTATGTGCAGAACTTGGAATTTCCCTGTGCTGAATTTCCTAAGACTCATGAAGTTCACATGGAGCAGAGGCAATTTAACAAAATGGCTATTTATCATGCACAGAAATTATGTTTCCGTTTATCTTTTGCTGCGTATTCCTGTGGTTAGCAAGTTGCTAGCAATTTTAAAAGCAATTTTCTGATTATTTTTATTTAAGATCATCAAGATCGAGGGTGTGGAGGGACTAAAAAGAAAAACGTAGAGCATCAGAGAAATATGTTCCTTTGATGAGCCTTGAATTACCATTTTTGATTATGGCAGTTGTAAACCTTGAAAGACGTTGATGATTATATAACGATCAAGTACCTTGTCAGTTAAACTTTTCATCTTCCCTGTTCTCAAAGAAAGTACAACAATTGGATTACCAATCATTCTCCAAATCTTTACTTTTTTTTTTTACATCTGAACAGGTGGTGTTCAAAGCGCCAAGCAGACAATTATCTGCATCAAAAATACCAATGTGAAAAGATATATCCCAGTCTACAGTCTCAAAGAGAGAGAAATGCAGGAAAGATTTTCTGTTAAGGTGTCTTGATGAGATGTAATTGCTATTCTTCCAACAATGAGCTCATTTTCTATTTTAGAATGTTTTCATATTTGTTCCTAATTGGCAGAAAGGAATCAAATTACTCTTGACAATTTTCATATTAATGTGGCTTTTTTACGTTAAATGTTTGATATATAAAGTTATAACTTCCAGTTGAAACTTATTCTGTAGGACTGAGTTATTTGGTTGTCTTCAAAAGTCATTAGCTCACTCACCACTAAGCTTTTACCTCTTCCAGTCTTCGATTGTATGATGTAGGGACTGTATTTTCACTCACATGATAAGGTTGTCCATAAAATGGAATTTCAATAGAAAGTGGAAAGAGGAAAGGAGAAATGGTAGAGAAGAGAGAGAGGAAGGGATGAAAGAAGAAAGGATAAAGTCAACAAAATCTTGTTCAATTTCTGTTCTGAAATACAAAACTCAGAAATAACTTTTCTTCTTGGATGTTCACCCTTTCTGTTCTAACTGTGCATCTCACATGATTAATTCCTTACTTTATTCATCTATTTTTGGATGTTTATTTTGTTTTTTCAGATCCTTTCTGTCTGCTACTCATTCATTTCTCATTCACTACTTCTCCCATTGCATTTCCCTCTTGGCTCCACTTTCCCCTCTGAGGTGCAGTCTGAATTCTGTGATTTCCATCACCTCTAATATTTTTCCTTCTTCTGCTTTTTCAACCTCATTTATTCTAAACTACAGTAGCACTTGTCTGTTCCTCTCTGTCCCTTTAGGTGATGCCTTGGGAACGGACAGTCTATCTCTGTTTTGTTTGTTGGGTTTTTTTAGGAATCTAAGACTGACTTTGGCTACAAAGAAGTTATTAATTTTCTATTGTTCTATTTCTATTTCTTTCTTTCTTTATGTCTAACCGTAGGTAGTGATGACTATAAACTTGTCCAAAGTGTTTGGTCCTCTTACAGTTCCCTCCATCTGTACAAGTCCTTTTGTTTCTTCAGCCCCTCTACTCGTTTCCTCAATGTGTTATTCCCAGGTCTGTCCTTTTCACCATCCAGTTCTGTGGAGTGAAGCAAGGGAAGAAGATTCTATTAGAGGTCTGTGTCTTTGCTTCGGTCCTGACCCCTGTGTCCACATGAACTCTCTCCAAAACATCCATTTATCTGCTGGCAAGCAATCTGGATGTTTAATTTTCTCTCCACCAGCCTTCTGGCCTTTTCTCATTCTTGATCACTTTTGACAGCACTTTCATCTTGCTGTTGACAGACATCCTGGTCATTTTCTTCTCTTGGCCCCCTCCTTACAACTTTACACCAAAACTTTTTCTAAATCTTAATGCCTTATTCTTTTAACGTACCTTTATCTGAAATACAGTTATAAAATAATATAGCAGAAGAGCTCATTTTAACTCACTATTTTATGGTCCCCATCTTGCAATCATCATCTAATGACTTTCCCTTCTATTTGTTCTGCACTAAAAATAACTCACTTTTACTTAGCTTTATCTTACTCTTGCTTCTTAACTCCATTCCCCAAACACTGCAATATCAATCTCCACTGCCAGTCAGCCAGCTCCATCCTACCCTCACGAAGCTTTCAGGCAAACACCTTCGAGTTCCCCACAAACATCTACAAAATGACCTCGTTGTTCTCTCAAATCATTCCCTGAAACTGTTCTTTGCCATGACGCTTAGAAGAAATAGAATTGGCAACAATTAGTTGCCTAGTAAACAGAGAGTGTTGCCTGCCATCCTTTCTATGTTATCTGCTCCTTGAACCTCTCAGCTCTCTTTTACATCTAGCCAGTGCCTTAAAGCAGAAGGGAATGGCTTTAGGAAACATTGCGGTCTTGGCTTTTGGTTAATGCAGCATCTAACAGATATCTGCAGGTATCTAACAGATACTCTGCTGTAACAGAAACTTCTAGACTCTATCAGAAGACATAGAGTATGCAGGAGATCGCTGCATATAGAAGTATGATAAACTTGCTCTTCCAATAATCTTGTGAAAACCTGATAGGACCTGAGCACAGACTGTCTTCCAGTCAAATTGGAGATCATAGTTTCTGCTGGCGAAAAGAATAAATCCCAAAAAATTCCAACAATTTTTACCATGAAACAGCTAAACTTTGTTTCCATTTTATTCTCTTATGTAATACAAGCTTCTGTAAAGTGTAATATTTCCAATATTACGGGAAAAAAAGGAATTAATTAGTTTATAGCTTCATTGATACAAATGTTCATCCCCCCGGCTGAAAAAAGCCCCATGAGGGTGATCAGCTGTAAGAAGGTCAAGAAGCCAACGCTCTGAGATGCAGAGGGCAGAAAATCATTTATCTAAAGCCAGATAATAATTCCGTCAGAAGATGAACAGACACTAACCTACTAGAAGTTCTTTCTTGATGTGAAAAATAACAAAATAGTTTCAGGTGATATAAAATTCTTCAGTCATACAAACTTGTCTACAATCTGAGTCTCATCCACATGAACCTTGAATTTGTATAAATCTTACGTCAGCTAATGTTCAAACAAATACAACAAGCTAAGACAATGGCTCTGATCACTGCTGGGGTATAAACCCAGATCTTAATACTGTGACATATACCTGCAGGAGATTCAGTTGTGTCAGAGAACAGTCCTGCAAATATTACATCTCGTCACATTTGAAAAACTACCTGTGGAGAATTTCTTAATCACGCACAGCTATATAGTTTATTTTTCTAATCTAGGGTTTTTTTGTGTGTTTGTTTTGGTTTTTTTTTTTGGTTTGGTTTTTTTTAAAATGATTCCAAGCATAGGAAATATAGTTATTGAAATCTGGGAGATGATAGAATTATGTGGTTAGATATAATTCAGAATACAATGGATTAAATGTTTTAAATCTCTCACTTAAGACTGTAAGTGGCTTATACAGGTAATGAAAAAAATTGCTATAACACTTGATGGACACGATGCTATCCATGTGAGGGTTCTTAGATTGCTGTCTAAGAAACCAAGCTGATGACCTGGAAATAGGATAGTATTAGAAAATGTAATATTGGTTCTTGTTCCTGAAGGCAAAATAACCAGAGGTTGAAATATAATCTTCTGTAAAAGATTGTAGATTGGCCAGGCATAGATAAGTTTGAAATGCATTTATAGTATCTCTTGGCTTGTCAGATTTTTTTCTTATGAATATCAGCTGTACAAGATCTCCAACAATAGTGAAAAATCTGAGGCTGAAGAGAAGTTCTGAGAGACATAGAAAATAAAAATCTAGAATGCAAGGGTGTCCTGATTTGAGCTGAAGCTTCCTTGTTTTGGGTAATGGACAAATAGAATTATTCCATGCAGTACACTAATTCCACATTTAATTGGTTAAGGGGATCAGGTGAAACGTTACGTCGGGAGCCTTTAAAAGCAGCAGGCCGGGGGAGTGTTCTCTCTCTCGGACTTCCGGACGGCTGCACGAAGAGAGGACTCCGACAAATCTGCTCTGCCGAGGGACCAGGCCAAAACCAGGCCTTCTAGGCCCGACTAGGCTGAACCCAGACCGAGATCGGAGGGCCTGCATCTGATCACAGACTCTGAACTGTTCTGCCGCGAGTCCTGTACCATCTGAATTGGGTGAGGATACTCGGACTCCCGGCTGTTCCATACAGGGAGGTTTTCTCCCTGCAGTTTTTTTTCCCTTGCCGCGTGGGGTTTCTCCCCACCCCCGTCTCACCACAAGAAGAATTCTGCTTTCTCTGTCCACAGCTGCAGTCTTCTCTCCTACCTTCGCTGCTGGGTGCCTGCCCAGAGCACTGACCTTGAACAAGACTGCTACAGAATTTTGATTATCTAAGTCCTCTCTTCTTCATTTTTTTTTCCCCTTTTCTCAGTTTGTGCCTATATATATATAATACTGTATAGTTGTGTGGTTTTATTGTTTATTAAAAGTTTGTTTCAGCTTTCTGAAAACGCAGACTGAGGTATGAATTTCTTCCGTCCCCTTTAAAACCCTTCTGTCTCTAGCAGGACAGAAAGGAATTGTTAAGGAATTCAAGGAGTTGTTACCTGGGTCCCTCGACCCTTAACGAAGGGTCATGAGTCACGTTTTGCTTCAATTATTTTGGTAATAAATACGGATTAGGTAAAAATTAGGCTTTTAGAAATTATGATTGAGAGAATAATAGTTATGTCTAACATTCTTTAACTCTGAACTTTGTGTAAAACTGAGTAATTATATAAAATACTAAGCCTCTGCTGGAAACTCCTATGCCTATCACTAGTGCTCATTATTATCATTACTTCTCTAAATCCTACTGATCGTATTCGTCCCGTGACATTTCATCTCTCACCTTCTGAACAGTCCAAGAAAAATAATTTAATGCATGCAGGCACACAGACTCACATTTGAAAAATCTGCAGAGAACCCTAAGAAACCACCAGGAAATCCTGAACTGTGGTGAGGTGGGACCTGCTCCTTGGATGGCGTCCAGGAGAGTTCTCTTGTGGTCTGAGCTGGTCTTGTGTCTACAACAACTTGCACCTGTCCTTTACTTTAGAAACAAGCACATATAACCCCACTTTTCCCCTGCCTCTCTTCTTTACATGATGCTCAGTGTACCATGCCTTGAACATGGCACTATGCAGGTCAAAGTGGATCGTGTCTTCCTGGTCATCTGTACGACTTGAGACAAATGTCATTGGCACTATGGGGTCCCAATTCCAGTCAGTGCTTTTTGGGTCTCAAATAGATTTACATGTTTTCATCGAAACACAGAAAATTTTAGAAAACAATTATTTACTTTATTATTAAGATCCTACTTGCCTCATAGAACCCTGAAGTTAAATAATTTATACCACTGGCATTTAGACATCGAAAATTTTGTAGCCAATTTCCATTTGTCCTTTGCATTGCACTTGCAAATAGTTTTTGGATAAAGTTTCATTCTTGCTTGCTCCACTGACTGCATGAGCAATACTGTGAGTTGTAATTTGACTCACTGTTAATTGCTGACATATGGCATATTGAATAAGGAGGGGAGAGAAAAGTGCTCCTGGGATGCAAGTGATTAGCAGTCTAAACATGAGAATTACTGGCATTCCTCGGTTTTACATTTTCTCACTGTTCATTCTAAAATCCTGGCTCTTAGAATGTGCTTCTTCTCTATTTAATTAGAAAGGAAGGTGCAAGAGACACTATAGTGAATTATTTTATGAGAGAGAAGTCAAAAACCTCGTAAATCCTGCAAGTAGAGCAATCTGCCGGAGATCATCATGCATTTTTAAAACTATTTACAAATGGGGCAGAGCATGAGCAGCTGCATACAGTACTTAAAGCTCTCAGATGGAGAACGGATCATTTACAAATACCAACGAGCCCTGCCTGGAAAACTTGCAGTATGTACCGAGCGGACACCCAAAGAAGAAACTCCTCATTTACCACTCACACTTTCTCTAATGGGGAGATTATTTGGAAATGAGAAAATAATATATCATCCACACTTCCATAATCAAAAAGATTCTGTTTGAAATATCCACCCACTAGTAGTCAAATGAAGAGTGCAATAATGTGAAAAGCAGAAGAGCAATTCTTCACTGAATCAAGAGAGTCATTAGCTAGAATATTTTAAGACATTATTATTTGCTCAAACATTGCTTATATTTTTTGATGATATGGTTTAAAAGTTAAAAAAATAGCAGAAACATTACAAGCTACTGATAAGACGGTCTTCAAGAGATGGGCTATATCAGTTCAGGAAGGATCAGATTTACCTGTATTTAGGCAAGGATGGGTGTTTTAATCCTATATTCATCACCTCTAACTGTCTGAGCGGAAACCAAAATACATTATCCTCTGACATAATAAAACTGTCCAGAAATTAAAAACATTATTAGAATATTTTTCTTCTAAATAAATTTATGCTCACTGCTAAGAAAAGGGAATTTCCTCACCTCTGCCACAGCTTCTAACCTAAATTCTCTGGCCCTTAATGTTGATTCCTGCTACATGAAGCTGTCCCTGCCCTGGGATATCATAACTCCTTGTTGTCCTTTCCTTTTATAATCTAAGGAGATCAATGGTCTGAGTATGTATGAGAGAAAAAATTGTATCTGCAGGTGTGAAGAATGGACTTCTTCACCTACAGGTAGGCTCAACTAAACTTCATTTGCTTTAGTACGAAAAGGGTGATAAGAAGTCAACTACTTATCGAAAACCAAGATGTCAGTCCTGTAAGTGTGTGGTAAGTCAATGCTCCTTGTCAGAGACTGCAGAAAACCAGGATATGAAGAGAGGTTTTTATATTGTATTCATCTCTACATATTAAGGAAATTAAAAACAAAGGAAAAAAAAAGAAAAATAGGTAGAAAGGGAGAAACACATGAAATTAGTACAAGGCAGGCATGAAAAGCTCCTTACTTATAAATATGCTTCTTGCGCTTAGTGACAAGTTTTTTGTCTAGGTTTAACTAAATCACTATGACATGAACACAGGCAGCCTTCTGGGAACTCCAATGATCCTCCCAGGATGGGATTTCTAAAAACTGGCAGAAAAAAACCAAATATTACCAGACCTGTCCCTGTCCAACTGTTCTATCAAAAAGGAATTGATGAAAGAATTTGTCCCCATTAAAACATGTTGCTTGGTGAGCTGCAGTCCACATTCTGAACACTGCAGCTGACACCTTTGTAATCTAAATGTAGGGGACCTGCAGTCACTGCTGAAATCATACCAATAGGGAGTAGTACACTATAGGCCAGTTATTGGAAGACTAACTCACCCTTAGCCCAAAGAGTAAATCTATGCCTATGATGAGTACAGAGCAGAACAGAGCTTATGGAGGAAATGCAAACATACACACACACATATACATATATATGTGCAATTCTTCAAAATTTCAGAGAAAAACTAACTTTCCCCTGGAAGACTGAAGATGTTTTTGGAATTAGTCTAATTTCCTGGACAGGAAGCCCAACCCGTATGAATTAACTGATCGTATTTCTGGGATGTCATCTGGCAAGCCATTTGTTGCAAGACCTTTACTCTGGGCTTCGTAAGCCCTTTTGTCTCCTGGAGACAGCCGTATGCCTCAGTCAGTGTCAACTATTTCTTCCTAATATCATTTAAGCCATTATTTGGGAATATGGAGATAAACTGCTATGTTTTGCAAGGTATAGGCCCCCTTAGTCATCCTGAAAACAGGTTATTCAATTAAGAGGATTCAGCATCAGTACATCAGAATATGAACCTATTCTGAATGGAATCCAACGGGCAAATAAAAAACCAAAACCAAACCTCTTTCTAACTGTTTAACATAGCCTGAGGTGGATTTATTTGCCCTTTTGGCTAAAAAGCTACATCTGTCATATATAATCGTATATCTCTGTCTCAAACCTTTAGATGCAAAGCATGAGTTTCTGCTGAGCGGCTCACCTATATACATGTGGGAAAAAAGCAAAACTCTGAATCTAACTCAGTGTAGAGCAGAACATGCCTCTTTCAACTAATAATGTTTAGAATAAAACAGAAAGCAATAATGGGGAGGAAGGATAAAACAAATCAGTCAAACAAATGTCCCAGATACCCCAAGCAAAGGCTTCACAATCATAAGCATTTGTTGCTAACAGGCATGTAGAAGCAGGAAACAGGCATTATTATGTGCCCTAAATTTCTATTTGTTTAATTTCCTTTGCAGTTTGGACTCAGGCCTCTTATCAGACTGTGAATTCCTTACAAAATCAAATTGTAGAGGGAAACTTCCACACAGCTGAAAACTACTTTCACATTGAGCTCTGGCTCCCTTCCTAAAGCAATGCAATCACCACCTGAAATAGGAAAGCAGTCAGCAAAAGTAGATTTCATAATTACTTTCTTTGAATTAATTCATTTTAGAAAAAAAATTTGGGAAGGGATTCTGAAACAAAAGCCAAAGGTGAAGAAGCATCTTCCAACAAAAATAAGATGGCCCTAAAACCAAAGCCAAAAAATAGACTGCAAAAAACAACATCAACAAACAAAAACAAAAAGAAAAAACAACAACAAAAACAGGCAAGCAAACAGAGAATAAAGTTGACAAAAGCAATTTTCACCCAACTTTCACTTTGCCCTGCAAGATTTTTCTGCTAGTCTGACACACCTGTCTCAAATGTGTCCATTAAGGTAATGGCTCCTCCACCAGATAAAAAGTGGCAGGAGAGCTCGTAGTTACTCCTGGTCTTGAACAACAATCAACAGAGATTGTGGGAAATACCTCTAAGTATTGAAGTACTTTCTCCAACTTCACAAAACCATCAATAAAAAAGAAAGCATGAAGTCTAAACTATAGTACAATCCCATGGGATTAACAACCTGAATAAACTAAATCAGTCCAGTAACAGGAATGATTTCTGCAATAGAGTAGAATAAAAATGGATCTGTTGGATAAAGAAATACAGATTTTGAAAATGCCTCTCTGCTTCAGAGAAAATAGGTTATCCTCTAGCAGATTTTCCTGAACAGAGAATGTATCTATATTCAATAGCTTCAAGAGCCTTCACTGGAAAAGACCATAAAATCTTGCTGCTTTGACAGGAAAACCTGCACAATGCTTGAGAACTGTCCAGACTGTCACAGCATGGGGTATTTGCAATATTTTATGCAGCATCTATGTAAGACTTCAGTTTTAAATAAGTCACCCCAAAATATAAAAAGGAAAGCAGGAGCCTATGGAACTGACATTTCACTGAACACAGTATATGGACGCACTGCACTTTCAGACCTGTTGTTTCTCTTTAATTTGCTGAAACAGTCACTCTAAATTATATTATATAAAAACTATAAGATCTTTTTTATATATACTTTAGTTTTTCTCAGTGCTCATGAACAGATTTGACCTTTAAAAGCCTTCCCAAACTAAATGCAGCTGTGCTTAGGTTTCAAAAGAAACACTGATTTTTATCCATCCTGTGCAGCTACTCTTTCCACAAAACTGTTTTCTCCCTGAAAGAAGTGCCCATACACTGTTCACCTGACACACTCTGCACCTCACCTGAAACTGTCAAAAGGAAGCATTTAAAGCTAGGGACTAAACAAAACTGCAAGTCAGGTTTGAAGGTATTATGAGATGTTCTTAAAAACACCAACAATTAGAACAGCTACTGGAGGATCTTACCGTCAGTCCTTCAGGATTCCCAATTTCAAGCTCTTTTCCCAGTCAGAAGGGATAGAAATTGACATGCTGAAAATGAAATTCAAGACTGGCATGTTATCACTTGGCTCCAGAAGCTGTTACAATAGTGCTGAATATGAGAAAACTGGAAAAAATCACGAGAGTTTGCAATATTGACAGTGACCCTGCAGCCCCTTGAATGTGGGTCTGCTGTGATAACACGGTTAGTGAGATGCTTTAAGACTCTGCAGGAAAGAAATCATCAGCTTTGGACCTTGTAGAGTAGAGACACATTAGCTGCTGACGAGCTTTGCAGTGACTCCAGTACGTTTTGAACAGGACTGCAGTAATGATTTTCCCTACTTCTTTTAGTCATTGCTTGTCCTGTCTTCCTACATTGTCTTGCTGCCCTCATACTCCAGCTTTAGAGAGAGACAACACAGAGAAATTCTTCTTGTTTCCACATTCAAATATTTGGCCAACACATAACCATTTGTCTCAAGGCAAACTGTATGGGCTGAGAATATAAAATAAGTGTGAAGAACAGAAAAGAGTTTGAAGGGTTGTTAAGGGTCGAGGGACCGATA
>NW_010424860.1:0-14495 GCF_000710305.1 Buceros rhinoceros silvestris
CCACCCCCAAAGAAAAAGTTAAAGCATGGAAGTCATACCCATATTAGAGAGACATATGCCCAAGTGCTTCTCTTCATCAAAGTCATAGCACTTTATACATAGGTGTCTATATAAACACACCTTTAAGGTTAACAGCAGCATTTTTTTATAAGGAACCAGAACTACATGTGTCAGTCAGGTTTAAAAGGAAGCAGGTGATTTTAGTCCACACATTTAAACATGCCGCTTTTGACGTCAGGTTTTCTTAGTTGCCACTTAGTAAGTTATAAACTAGCTAAAGCTAAGCTCAAGTTCTGAAATGCAGAGAAACTTATCAATATCCCATAAACCACACTCAAATTCCAGTTGAGCCAATCCATGAAGCCAGTCTAGTCTAAAGTCTCCTTGAAGAAACGTTTATTTTGCTTTATTTCTTCATACTTATTTTCAGAAACTGGAAGAAAAACTTCTTTTAGGAAACAAGGGGAAAGCAAGCATTATTATCTGAGTATTCTGAAGCTTTTTTCTTTGAACTATGAAAGGAAAGCTTGAAGAAACCTGAAAAACAAGCAAATGCTGTGGTTTCAGTAGGAAGCAACTTTAGAAATCAAACTGCTCCAAGTGCTTCTTCCACTGCATCTCTGGGCACTTCCACTTCCCAGTTTCACGGAACACACCAAGTTTCAGACTAACTAGCTAGGCTATTCTAGTACTTTCTATTCTAGCACTTTTTTTAGTATATTCTAGTGTTACGGCCAGCTCTGTGTATTTCAGAGGACAGTGCAAGAGTTGTTCTAATAGATAAGTAATTTGCCAACAGGCTTTTCTCTCATCCTTGAGAAGTTAGGTCTGATGTGTACATAGGATTGGAGTGTATTTTGTACTTCCTCAAATGCCAGCAAATTTTAGAAAGGACAATAGTGGCCTACAGTCCTGGTTTTGCTGGGATAGAATCATTGAATCAGTTTTCTATTCAGGAAAGCTGTATTTTTGACAAGATTGCATCATCCAATTCGTTGAGAACAACATTGGTAAGACACCACTTTCACTCGTGGCCAGTCATGGTACATGGGTCTCCATAGTGATCTTAAACTGCTTCGAGTTAGCCAGGTGCTAAAGCTAGGAGGACCACAAACCAGAGCAGCTGACTCAAGCTGGCCAACAGAAGTGTTCCATACCATAAATATCACACTCACTATAAAGTGGGAATTTTGCTGGAGACAGTCTCTTCTCAGTGGTCTCACCCATCACTCTGCTCCCGACGCCTGCTCTCCTGTTTGCTGTGACAGTCCCATTTTTGCTGGAGCTGCGGTGCTCACAGTGCCTGATATCTAGCATTCACTGCTGGGAGCACACAGCTCATGACCTGTCCTCTTCAACATCTTTAGCAATGATCTGGACAAGGGATTTGAGTGCACCCTCAGGAATTTTGCAGATGACAATTTCGCTGGGTGGGGATGTTGATCTGCTTAAAGGTCTGGAGGCTCTACAGAGGGATCTGGGCAGGCTGGATCCCCAATAGGATGAAGTTCAGTTAAAGTCAAGTACCAGCACTTCAGTCACAACAACCCCATGCAATGCTACAGGCTTCAGAAGAATGGCTGGAAAGCTGCACAGCAGAAAAGGACCTGGGGGTATTGGTTGACAGCCAACTGAACACAAGCCAGATGTGTGCCCAGGTGGCCAAGAAGGTCAATGGCATTCTGGCTTGTATCAGCAATAGTGTGGCCAGCAGGAGAAGGAAAGTGATTGTCCCCCTGTACTGCGCACTGGTGAGGCCACACCTTGAGTACTGTGTCCAGCTTTGGGCCCCTCACTTCAAGAAGGACATTGAGGTGCTGGAGTGTGTCCAGAGAAGGGCAGTGAAGCTGGTGACGGGTCTGGAGTACAAGACTTATGAGGAGCGGCTGAGGGAACCGGGGTTGTTTAGCCTGGAGAATAGGAGGCTCAGGGGAGACCTTATTGCTCTCTACAACTACCTGAAAGGAGGTTGTAGTGAGGTGGGGGTTGGAATCCTCTCCCATGTGACAAGTGACAGGACTAGAGGAAATGGCCTTAAGTTTAAAGAAACATCTTACTACATGTATTCTAAATAGTGTAAGCAAGAGGAATCCTCAAAATCAATGAAATGCACTGTCCTTCTCTCTTAACATATAATCAGGTTGAAGGCACCAACAAACACGGAAAAAGGATGAAAGTACATCTACACACAGAAACAAAAGAACACTAAAACAATCTTTAAAACAGAAAAACTAGTACTTTACTAAGGTAGTGACAGTAAGGTAACATTAACTAAAGAATTAATAATCTGGAAGAGCAAGTTAAAAATTAAGTGATGAGATTTGCCAGTGAAGTACAACTTCAGTTTAAAACAACTTTTTAAAACATGGTCAATCAGCTTCGTGAGACTTTCCAGATATCTTTATCATACTGGAGAACTGAGAAGCCTGGTGACTGAGGAAATTGAAACTTGAATAAATGTAAGGCAATGCATTCTAAGTAATGCAATCTAGTCTAAGCCTCAAACGGAAGAATCTTGGGAAAAGCAGCACCACCTCTCAAAAAAAAAAAAACCAGCAAAATTACCACAAATTAAAAAATTAGTCAATGATAATACTGAGACAGATATATCTGGGTTTTGCATCATATTTTTGCAGCAAATTTAGCTCTAAAGTTATTTCAAATGGCAGTTCCTAGTCTTCTGCCCTCTTGGGGTGGATGAACATTGGATGAATATTAATGGAATATGCACTTATTTACAATGTAGAATAATAAAAACAAGGTAAATGGTCAACTGCATGACATCAAATTAATGAAGAAATTTAGTCGAAATGCGTAAGTAGCAGCAAGAACAATGGGTTACTGGAAAGATGTCAATACTCTTCTGTCTTATGAAATCCACAACCTTTGAGAAAACAGGCACAGCATATGACAATGGTGTAATATAATATACCCGCAGGTAACCCATGGCCTCCCCATACAGAAGAGAACTTTCTTCTACCAGTTGTAAACTAATCTCTGGTCTAGCCAACCTACACGTAGCACAGATGGTGCAAAGCCTGAAGTAGAACAGGACAATAGTATTTCCACTTGTATGCCTCATTGGGCATGATTGGAAATTATTTCTCTCCATGGTGGAAAAACAATGTAGGTAGAAGGGATTTAGAAACACAACAAATCACAAGACAGGATCAAGTGTGCACCCTCTGCATGCAGAGGATAGAGATATCCATCCACATTTAGACTGATCGTACAAGAAGGGCTGACTGAAAATTTACTTCTGCTGACTTATGGCAAGGGCTAAGGAGAACCTCTCAAGCTTTATGAGAAAAAACATCTTCCCACTCACCACACAGTACTATAGACATCAGACGGAGCAAGGCACAGATGCACAAGAACCAGCAATCTAGCTGTGCATAGGCTGAAGCAAACATATTTAAGCACTGGAAAGTTCGAAACTCTTTGTCTATGCAGTTCAGATCATCCAAATAGTGTCTGAGTACTAGACACTCTCCTATCAAAATGAGGTAGTCAAGAACAACAGGTTATGAGTTTAGAAACCTGCTTATCCCATAAGAAAATCCTGAAAGTGACAAATACTGAGCTGTTATATTCCGATGTGGATAACGAAGAAGCATCAACCGCAAATGCTGAATAGGGAAGAAGATGAGAACAGAACTTCCACGTGGTACAAATCCATGTAGCTGGGGGAAAGGAGGTGAAATGAGGCTAAATACCAGAAGAAAATCCTTAATGGGGTGATATATCAGATTGTGAAAGTCTCCCAAGGGAAGAAGCAGAACCCCCACTGCTCAACACATGTAAAAGCAGCGTGGACAAAGAACTACAAGATAGCCTACAGGGAATAACTCCATACATAGCAAGAGGATGGTTCAGATGACCTAATAATATAACAGGATTTAAAATGACTAGATAATTCTATTATCATTAACCACATTCACAGTAGTACAAGCTAAAACACTGTTGCTATGGTAATCAATCCTTATGCATGGTTGCAGAAAATGACTGAGATGTAAGGGATGGAAATGAATTCAACCAGCCCTTCCTATTCTCAGTGAATTCAATGTACCAGTCAGCTATGAAACTATCTAACATGAAAGTTTGTATCTAGCTTCCAACGAGCCTTTTAAAATATATGGCACAGCAAGACCGAGTGTCTGGCATTCAAATACGGTTATGGTTAAGACTTCCACAGCCAGTTTAGATTCAAGGTAGAAACAGGCTCCATCTTAGAAGGGATGCTGCTGGAAACAGACTTGAGATTGCTCTCATCACTACACTTCGAATCCCCTTCTCCTAATACTGCTTGAATTTTCTCAGCCCAAGGTAAATTGACACTATGGAGAGACCAACGCACACACACTTCTGCTCACATGCTATTACAGCTCCATCTCATAAGAATATGAGACTAACTTGTTTTCCACGCCGAAGGCAAGAAAAAAAAGGCAGGAGAGGCAATCACCAATCACTTTCGCTGGCACTTTCTAAGTAGCCCTATGGATGATAAACCATAGTAGTGAAAGCATCCTAATTTTTATTCTTATTTACAGTCCCAACAAACCATACAACTTTTTAAGATTCGAGCCACAGGAAGAGACATGATCAAGTAGTCTCTTGATTACATATTAACTCTAAATCAATTCCGCTCCTGCATGGATGTTATTAGAGTGTTGTAACCAAGTGCGCACCTCACAGTACTCTGGAAAATACGTACTGGTTTGCTCACTCAGCTTTCCCCTTTACCTGCGGTAAAATAATATTTGTCAGGAAATCGGGAAGTTAAACTGAACAGCAATAAAATACTTAGAGAGCCAGGAAACATTTTGAAACTCAAACTTTGAAAAACAGAGTTTAAATCATTCCCGGTGCCAGTCAAATGGGATCTCTTGAATCTCTATTAGTAAAACTGCAAAACCCCACTAAGGTTTTTATAGACAACAGAGAACTGAAAATTAAGACACTAACAATCTTCTTCCTCCAAAAAGTTTTCAGCAAAACACAACAGGAATCTAATGGGAACAAAAGCTCAAATCACTCAGGGAAAAACCACCAAGCTTTTCCCATTCTGTAACACAGTAGAAAATGGTTATGGAATGTGTTTAGGAAAAACTACATGCATATGTGGGCAGAAGAGAAGACAATTAATTCTACTCTTTGGAATTTCTCAGCAAGTCTTCCTTCCAAAAAAAAAAAAAAATGCTTTCTCAAGTGAGTAAAGTATTTCTTTTAGGCTTTTGATTGGCTGCAGTGTTATTGAGAAAAATAATTCAAAGCTGCCACACAAACAGAAAGGGCACTACAAACTACAGGAGCCACCTATTCCAAAAGGAACGTGTTTTTACCTGCTAGTGCTGGTATTTTAATGTAACTCCTACTCATTGTTTTGTGCAGCACTACAAATATTCATCAGAAGCCAGAAAAAATAAGATCAAAAAGAAAGCAGGTCCATATTCTGGTTTGCAAATCTGCTATGAGCAAGCAAATACATCAGAAGGTAAAAATAAATTTTAAAATCCTCAGTTACAATATATTTCAAAGAGACTAAAAATAAGCAAGCTTGTTTTTTTAAAAAGCATTTAGATTTTACCTTAAGGAACGTATTATAAGTGAGAAGGAGTATGTCAAGGAAAAGATCAGAGCAGCAGTGGAGTTGTCAATATTCACAAACACATACAGAAGCAGAATATTTGATAAATGCGCTATATAGTTACCTTCGTACATTAAAAATTTATTTATGTAATTTCTTGTAAAAAAATTGCCAGTGATAAGCAGAGAAAATTACTCCAGTACTATCAGAACATTCTTGAAATGCTAGAACATGACTGAATTCAAGAGACATTTGTTCAGCTGATGAAGATACATGCTTCTCATTGAAAACAGTCTGCTATACACTGTGCGTGCATCTTGTTTCGTATTTTAGGATGTTTCATTAGTTTTCTTCTTGGAATTTAAACAAAAATGTTCCTGCTCGTGTGAGTTTCAAGTCGTCAGTGCCAAAACTTCAGTCAATGTTTCATGAGAAAATTACTGAATCATGTCTGTTTATGATTATAACACAGATTTCTCAGAAAAATTATTCCCTCTTGGGCATTAAAAACTAAATGAGTATGAAAGACTAGAATGTGTTCAATGTGACCAAGCTAGCTTTTCCCGCCAAAATGCTTCAATTTAATCCAAACTAATTCTTAAAAACTTAAACAAAGTCTAATAAAAATTATTTCAGTTCCAAAAATGACGTACATTTACTCGAAAAGACTTGATAAAAAGATATCATTAAAAAATCCCAATTGTGAAGGCCAAGAATTTTACTATGCAACTGCTGCAAATAATTTTTTTTAATGTAAGTTCATGGATGAGTCAAAAAGAGCATGTGTGAGAAAGAGAAAGAAATCCCAGTGCAACTGAGAAATTAAACTGAAAAATTAAGTCAAGGAGCCAAAAAACAGACACACAGATGGTAAAAACTGGCAAAAATAAAAAGTAAAAATCATGCTCTTAAGTACCAACAGATGCTGTGACTTTAAAACATTACTCCTTGAGGATACACAAAGACAATAATCCCAGATTGTGATTTCTGGGCCAGTTTACTGCTGCACTAGAGCCACAAAATACACTGTGTTGTATAGGGGGAAAATGACGTGTCAAAGACAGTGATATCTGCATCGTCAGTCTACTAAAATAGAATAAAATTAAACTATTCAAAACTGTGACATTAATGTCTTCAGAAAAAAAAAATAAACAAATAAACTGTGTAAATGAAATAAGAGAGGTGACTTGCAAAATCCATTTACAGATTTACAATGCTGCAGGACTGAGCATGAACTGGTTATTTCAGCATTTCTGAAACACTCCTTGAAACAATATTGGAGCTTCTTGCTCCAGACGGAAGGGAGACTGTGCTTCCCAGATTCTGCGTTGCTAAACTGTGCCAAGCTAATAGCTTTGCTAACCTCCAATGTATTTAGGGTCTCCCTGATTTCAATAGCCACAATTACCTAAAAGCTATCTCAGTTCAAACTATTGGTATTAAAAGAGGGAAAATAATCCAAGATTTTAAAATTGAGTAATTGATGTGTAGTACCTATTTTCTTGAAGTTCAGCCTTTCCTGAAAGATCACCTTAAAATCAGATCTTGAAATGAGTAATTATTAGTAGTACTTTTAAAATGCATTACTTCAGACTGATTTTCCAGATTGTTAAATGAATTATATTGATACTGCCATGCATGACTGAAAAAACCTAGCATCTTAGCCATCACCATAATTTCAGGCTAGCTGTAGACATACAAACTTAAAGACTCCTGCTTTTCCGAGCTAAGAAAACAAAGTCAAATTCAAAGAAAACAGACTTACATATCTTTATTACTTCTTTTAGTATGCATGAGCTTACACTGGGCACTTCCTCATCTAAAACAATTCCTGAAGTTATCACGATAATCATACTAACAGGAAGGCAACCGAGAACTCCACAACATGAATGTATTTAAAAAACACAATTACAAGAAAAACAGTTGTCATAAAGTAAGTTTTACAAGTTATATATGGATACATTTCAACATATAGATACACACATACATATATACATGGCATCAGTGATGGCACTTTAAAATACCGCTCCTAAAAGTTGGTAGCTAATGAAGCATTTCTAGTATACAAACGACTTCAGATTTGTACTTCATTTACCTCTAACATATACACGAATGAGTAGGAAGAATGATGAACTATAAAAATTCACAGGAAAATTTGCTGCACGTTAACCAGCAAAGAAAGATGATGTCATGAATTAAGTATATTTTGTCTTTTGTAGAGGCTCCAAATGAGGATGACCCAGAAAGGTATCACTTCTCACCGGGACGCCTGTCAGCTTCCAGCTAGCGCATGCCAGCAGCGCTTCGGCAGCTGCTGTTTGCCTGTTGAAACAGCCCAGAAGGCAGTTTTGAAATGATTCCCACCATCCCAAAACAGAGTCCCAGCTGCATGCTGCAGACACAGCATTGCTCTGAATTCACCCAAGGTTTCTGATGTTTGGCTTTAGAGTGAGACAAGTGAAAGCACGTCTGACACCAGCACACTCAAACCCCCGAGGGACCAGCACGGGAGGGCACAATTTCTCTTCAACTGTGCTTCCTTTTTTACTGACGTGAACAAAGTGTGTCAAACACAAGTAGCTGTAAAATGAAAAAAGTCATCAGGGAACGGTGTTGTAATAATGCAGGAATATGGGTTCATGGATTCATATATAGTAATTTCTTTTGGTTTTTCTCCTGCACATTTCCCAGCCTACATTCCAGGATTTTCTGCTGTCCCCTGACACGTCAGTATGAAGCTTAAGTGTCTCCTACCCAATTTTCAGCTTTTCAGTAAGACTGGCATTTGTTAATTTAGGAGAAGAATGTCAGAGTCCTTGAGCCCCGTTAATTTCACCTACCCAGAATGCTGCAATACACACACTATCCCACTGAAGTATAATATTACAAGATGCTACTTTTGCGCAGAAACCTATCTTACTGACCTTCAAATCACCAGCAAAATCCTTAAGTTCTGATGAAGGGATGAGTTAAAAGAGTCTTCATGAAAAGAAAGCTATTTATACTGAGGAAGTGCAACTACAAGGAAGGGATACTGATGCACTTGCTTTGCGGTATCTGTGCTTTGTTGCAACAATTATTGCCTAGAAAATCAAGATAAATAAAAATGGCATGATGTAACTATCAATATTTTTTGTCAATGTAACTTTCAATAATTTTAAATAGAGATGCTCAGATATGACCACTTTCTTTTGGGACATTTAATTTAGTCTGTGCTTTGGATAAATGGGTTGAAATTATAAGCAATCAGGAATTCCTACACATTAGGCAAGTAAAGATTTCTGAAGACAAATGATAGTATCCAAAAGGAATAGGAAATTAAGTTTTGATACAAAGTGATTGAACACTGGCTTCCTGCCTATTCTGAAGAAATATTAAAAGGAACAGAGGTTTAGTTCATACTGGATGCCTCACTCCTCAGGTGTTTATTCCACAGTCTGTAAAAATGTTTACAACCTACAGCCTAAAGAATTTTTTTTTAAATAGCTGCATATGTATGCTGCCCTTAACATTTATTTTTCAACTGTGAAAAGCAATAAATTACAAACATGCTAAAATAAGAACAGCCAACTGATTTTGCTCAAATTCATAAACAGTCATCTCTGGGCTGGAAAAAGAAGGATAAAAAATTTCAATCCAAATGAAGCTAAAGCAATCACATGCAGCTGGCATTGAAGTGAGCAATACTTTAATATAGAATCTGGGCATTAATTTCATTTTTAAAATACCACATGCAAGAGATCAAAACTTAAAAGAGGTATTTATTTCAAAAGTAAAATCTTTACAGCAGTATATTACAGAAAATCTTTAGTTCATTAGTATTTGTAGTGCCACTTGCTTCACATGTTTCCAATCAATTGCTTCTTCATGGAAACACTAACTGTGCTGTATGTTTTACTTCTATTTATCCCAAATATGGAACCTCCCTCAAGCAGAGTAACTGCATTAGTTGCAAATCAGTTTTCTTTCTTTGGCACAGGGATTCAGCAAAACCCCTTATCAGTGCCATGAGGCAGTTGGCAGTTAGCTTTTGGGTCTTATGAAAACACTTTTAATTATTTATTAAATCGGATCACATAAAAATAATTTTTTTTAAAAAAGGGACAGATTGTTGTTTCTTCTGTTTTGCACGTGACATATACAGAAGTAAACAACTTCTTTGCATACATCCTAGCCAACATAATTCCTGTTCTCCCTGTTCACCCTCTGCCCAGCCCTGGAAACTGTCTAGGTTGACCATTTCACATGCAACTACAAGTACTTTCAAGATAAATTTAGAATGGACTTGTTTTCAAATCAGTCAGTGAATGAATTGGCAAGGCTGATCTATTATCTTCTTTTCTCATCTAGTTATACTGATGAAATAAATTAAAATCTTACGGTATATCACATCAGCTAGGTCATATTACGTAATTCTATTCACTCAGTTGCTGCACTCACTAAATCTTGCTGTGTCACTTCATGAGGAATCATGACATTTCCCAAAGTATCCTATAAATTACAGTGACCACTTAATACAGGCAGAGTACTACATTCAATAATGAAATGCTCGTACTTAAGCAATAAAATCAAGATTAAATTTAAAACCCAAAATAAAACAAAAACCCAGACAAATTACTTCCACATAACTCAATTATTAACTCTAAGTTATATGGTACCATTCCCCTTTACAGCAAAGTGCAACCATGTCATTAAAATTACCAGTCCACACAGAATTTTAAAAAAATTAGCACTTTTCCTATTTCCATGGCAGATAAATTCTCTATCACTTCTACAATGGAAAAGACAACCTTGACCCTTTTCTGAAATCATCTTCCTCATAATTAGTAATTTATAGAAAGAAAAAAAACATAAAAGACATCCTGCTATTCCTCAATAAATTAGATAAAGGTAAGTTTCCCATTCAGGTAAAATCTGTCTTTTTCCCTTGCCCAAAATAGCCCCTCTGGCTTTATTTCTGTTCTGTTTGGAATTAGCTGACTTGCATGACTCAGCAGTGACTTACCTGCATCTAAAAACTACAGTGAGAAGCAAAGTGGCCTCGCATCTACATTCTGTTTTATTGGAGGAAGGACTACAATATCCACCTCAAATTACAAATATAAATATTTCTTTAAAATAAGTAACACAAGTAACATTTAGAAGAAAAATTGTACCAAGAAGAAAATCAGACTATTAAAAAAAAAAGGCACTTATTTTTCAAGTCAAGGAAATCCTACAATGTAAATTAAGTTAACTAAAAATTAAGTTAATGTGAAGCCAGTTAATGTGTAAGGCCAGACTAACTTCTAACAGAGAATTATAAGAGCTTAACTTGGCAACAAAACCAAACAAATTACTGATCTTGAGTTTTCTTGTAATTCAAAAGGAACAAGGAGAAAAACCCCAACAGTATTTGAGATACCTTTCCAATTTTGAATGGTAGCTTTCTGATAGAACAAATCAAGATAGAACAATATCAAGACTTCAGAAAATAAAACAGAGAAGGGGTTCACAAAGATACCGTTTAGAGATGGCACCTCTTTCTCTCCAAGAAATTGGTTATTGTCCTATAGAAACCCGTATTGTAAACCACAAAGCAGGTACACAGGAAGAGAAAGGAAGAGCAGAGAAAATGAGAAGACCTTGAAATAGAGAGGAAACAAGGGAAAAGAGCAATACCATGTACCACCAGTACAACTACTTAAGCAAAAATGCAGAATTTCTTCTTAAGCCTCAAAGATACAAGTAATCACTTACACATTTACGCTTTGGTTAAAAGGCTAGAATGCAGAACGAGCATAATGTGAATTTTAAATGAAGAATACTTTACCAAGGGCGAAGGAGAATCCTCTATAGGCACAATTAACCGAACTGCTTTAATACACTTAAAACTTTCAACCTTCTTGATCTTTGAAGTGCACAGTGGAACTGCATCTATTTCGGGTTTGTATGGAAGGGCTGTACTGCCCTGCAAAGTTTTACAGT
This sequence comes from Buceros rhinoceros silvestris, assembly GCF_000710305.1. Taxonomy (NCBI): domain Eukaryota; kingdom Metazoa; phylum Chordata; class Aves; order Bucerotiformes; family Bucerotidae; genus Buceros; species Buceros rhinoceros. The sequence continues at coordinate 11,555 of NW_010424860.1, forward strand.
GCTGTAAACTAATGAAATAAATTATCTTAATTTGGTTAGATCTATTTTCATTAACTGTATTACCCACTGAGGGAATGAGGACAAATTTTAATTTTACTAATGTATTTCACTTCTGCATTACTTTGGCACGCCATAATTGTGGCTCCTGCTCAGAATTGCTCACTCTGCTGTCGTGGGGCCACCGTGCCCTCACACCCACCTATGCAGGCAGGGCTGCACAAAGCCCTCAGGACCCGCGCAGGGAAGCTGCAGCACCACCGACCGTCAGCACCATAAGCAGGGCTGTGTGGCGGTAACTCATACTGCATTCCCACCAGGGCTTCTGTGGACGTGGCATGGTAGCAGCAACAAGCACATTATGAAAAAAGCAAGAGTGTTTCTACTATAAACGACTAGTTGGGATATATTATATAGGCCTGCACTAAAAAGTAAATATGAGAAGATAGTCCTCTTTGACAGCATGAAGAAAGAAAACAAGTTCTTAAAAGAAGAAAAAAGAAGACCTGAGACATCCTTTAGACTTAACACTTTTCCAGGCCCAGTAAGGGATTTTCAGATGTTCTTATCTGACCTGCTAACATGGACAGGCAGCAGTCAAAAAAGCCAGAGATAATACTGTTCCGCAAAATACTTAGAAAATAGTCAGAAAATTAACGACAATAATATATTTAAAGCTTCTTGCACCATCTCCAAGCAATTTGGGTATCATATTATATCCCTGGTATCATAAATTTATTACCATTAACTACAATAACAAGAGGATTATTTAAGTAGTTTGGCCCAAAAGAGCAGGAAAATAGCAGCATATGGTCACTAGCAAGTCTAAAAATCACCCTTCATCAATGCGAACACTTTTCAGAAAGTTTCCTCAGAACAGAGGAGGTCTTCCAGCAGACAGCAGAGGCAGTTGTGATCATCTCACTCTACTCAGCATTTTTCAGGCTGCACCTGGAGAACCGTGTCCAGTTCTGGTCTCCACAATTCACGAAAGACACAGACAGACTGGAAAGGGTTGAAAGGAGGGCCATGGAGAAGACTAAAGTGGTGGAGAACCTGCCCTGTGAGGAAAGACTGAAGGAGTTAGGTCATTTTTCCTGGAAAGGAGAAGGCTCAGGGGAGACCTCATCATAGTATTCCAGTATTTAAAGGGTGGCTGCTAAGAGGATGGAGGCGCTCTCTTCACAAGGAGTCACATGAAGACGACAAGGGGCTACAAGTACAAGTTGAATCAGGAAAGGTTACACTCTTGATACAAAGAAATATTTGTTTGGGTTTTATTTTTGATAACAAGAACAATCAGTCACTGGAACACCTTCCCCAGGGACGTGGTAAAATCCCTATTACTGGAGGGGTTCGAGATGAGATTGGTCAGAGTGCTAGGTAGTCTCATCTATGCTCCTCCTCTCACAAAAGGCTGAACCAGATGACTGGGTCTCTTTCAATCTGGACTGTTGTATGAGTCTTTAAATTTCAGCCCGGTCCATCTGCCTACTTACGTGTATGTGCACATACATTTATGACAGTGAGAGTGTTTTGAGTGTGAGGATATACACCTGAACATGATGCACATCTTTTACTGTAATAATTAATTTTACTGTAATAATACTGAGTATTTGTGTAAAATTACATGGTTTCGGTTTGTTTTTTTTTTCTTTTAACTTGTAGGGACATGTAAAGCTACGTGCTGCCACTGAGTTCATACCTACACAGCAGCGTGTAACTGGCAGTAGACTGTAGCCCCCAAACTGTCTCACCTGTTTAATGCACAGTATGAAGTGACAGATTATTTTCCAAAGAACAAGATAGGTGCCAGCATGAAATGTTGTTTATAAAAGCATCACCACTACAGCTGTCCTCAAGCAATAAAGCTGTTTGTTCCAACCTCCTACCTCATATAAACTGAAACTCTCACCACTGAAAAACAACTTCAAATCTGTTCATGACTCCAAGACAAGTAATAAGAATCTCTTTCCAAGCGTTACACAGAAGAACACAGATTATTCTGAATTCAGAAGACATGACAGCTCTCCTAGGAGATAGGAATTAAGAGCCTCCATAAAAATCAGAAATAGATCAAGTTGGGGCCTAAAAATCACATGGCTTTTAAATATGGGAATTAAGTTTAGATTTAGAAATCTGTATCTGAAGCCAGTTAGGTTCAGATTTAAACCTAGAAAAGGCCTGTGATTCTGATGCTTACTACAGAAAAATGTGGTAAAAATTTTAACCTTAAAAGCCGAAATCATATATACAGGACTTACATGTCCATCACGAGCTTGTTTTATCCTCCCATGCCCCTTTTTAAGCGTTCTGACACATAACACAGAACCAGCTCAAGCAAGTCACCCAAATTGAGATGTGTCTGTGGGATCTGGGTGCTTCACCACCACCAAAGCATCAGTTGCTGCAAGCAGCTCACAGGGTCCAGATTAGTAGCAACACAGTTGAGCTCACACATGCCTCAACTCAATGCATATCTAGACTCCAGTACCACACAACAGGAGTTTGGATATTTTCATGTAAGTATTCACATTATAAACACCTAAATACAGGTTTCTCCTTTTGGAGCTCACTATGCATAGTGTTTTTCCTAATATAATAATAATAATAAATGTAACACAGGGAGAACGGTCTAATAAATCTACAGAATAATCAAATAATTGTGGTCATGTGCCGATCAGTGATACCACAATACCACTACATTCTTATGGGAAGTCAAAGGCTATTAAAAATTATGTAATAACTTTGACCATATTATATATGTCAACACATTCCAGAGGTGTGAGTCGTCAAAGAAAAGAAAGAAAAATGTTATTACACCTGTGTTTAATAATGGCTACAAGATGTCAGGATGTTCTTCTAGCAGCAAGGCAGGGCATATGGCTGGCTCAGAGCTAGATATAAATGCTGCCCTTGCTGAGATGTAACTGCCCCTCTTCCT
>NW_010424860.1:14578-25971 GCF_000710305.1 Buceros rhinoceros silvestris
AGTGGAGGAGCAAGCCAGCACTTTATAGATTACATTTCACCTGAGCATTTGAGCTCCTGAGCTCAGAGAGTCAACATGTTGCCAATATAAAGAAATAAAGAGAGCAGTCATTACCTGTAGCAGCAGCAGCAGCCAAGAGAAAGTATTCTTGGGCCAATTCAAGCTTTTCACATTACTCACAGTACAACAGCAAGAAGAAAGAATTGCTGTAGCACTTGGGTTGTTGACAACCCCGTCAGGTGTAAGCCAGTGCACCACATGGACAAAACCCCATCTCAAGTAGTAAAAGAGTTGAATATGCAAGCGGATATGGGACTGGGGAGACTTTGAGCTCTTGCAGGGGCACCTTGAGTTTCTGGCATAAACCTTAAGTGAATCCTCTGCCAATGCACTCACCACTGCTTCTACCTGCCCATAGTTGCAGCTATGGCCATTTATTTAGTGATAAGTCAGGTGCCGAGCCACGCCTTTCTCAGCTGTGTCCTACAGCTCTACCTGCAGCAACAAGCAAACCACGTAAGCCTTAGCCTTGTTCACTAGTTCGTAACACTTTTTCCTCCTTTGATCTGCCTCAGAGTAGCGCTCTCTGGTTTCACAAGCCCAGGATGGTCTCCTGCCCACATCCACACAGCTCCACCTTTCATATGGGACCATCCACTGAAGACAGACAGGCCTCTGCATTAGGTCTAGTGCTTCGAGCACATGCGTACCTCTATCTTTGTGATAGAAATCCTTTATAAGAAACGTGACAAGCGGTGTAGGACATAATTTATATGCTGTCATGGTTCTATGTTCATTAATGTTGTTGTCACAAGGGACAAATTATGAAGTGCGTGTATGCAGAGAGGAGAGCAATGACAGTCTATCTTAGCGTTATACAGAGTAATTGATAACCATTTAAAAATTATTTCTCCAACTAAATAGGAGGAGTTTGAGATAAGAGCAGCCTCCACTCTCTAAGCCTCCCCATCTCCTGGCCATAAAACACAGAACTCACAGACCCTTCTGCTGTAGTTACAATCATCATAAAACCTAGAAACAAAAGCCAAAATACACCTGCCAGACAAGAAACGCAGAGATACACTAGTGAAGACAGAAATATTTGTACATACATTAGCTGTACTCCTATGAAACATTCAGAACTAAACATTACAAACAAGCTGCATGACTGCCTTCTATTCTTATGTTAAGGCATAAAATATAAGCAGGGTTTGTCGTTAAATGAGAAATTTAACAACATGGGTAATCTGGAGCATGAGAATCCACAGGAAATTAGTCATTTAAATTCACCAACCTACCTCTGAAGCTCTGATTAAGTTTTTTCAAGTGACAGTGCTGAAACACAGTTATTTAAAGCATCCGAATGTTTTAAGAAAGTATATTCCCATTTCAGAATACATCTGAGTTGCTTTAATCTCTGGCTTTTGTTAGATACTGGAAAGCTACCTGGATTTTAGGAATCAGACCTGTTCTTCAGTAATAACCCTGAAATTTTACTCCATATCCTACCTTGTTTTCATGCACTGGTAAATACAGATATACACATATATACAGATATGTATATATACAGATATATACAGGTATATATAGACATATACCAAATATGAATATATATGTATCTAGATTCACATATAGTTTCAGTTGAACCAATCTTGCTGTATTTGCAAATCTGGTCAACTGCTTCATAATTAAGCAGGGCCAGTTTAAGATTTCCCTCTCCTGCTGCTCTCGCACCCTTTCCCAGCGCACAGCACAGCTGGGTGCTCTAAATCCTGCGAAAAAGGCCTCGCCAGCAGCACAAGGAATATCCTATTTCAGCTCAAGGTGTCTCGATTGCTGCCAGTTCCAGTATTTGACTAATGAAACTAAAATGACCACCCAAGAGAAGCTTTTTGTGTACTTAAGAAATTGGTGAAAAGTTTAACTCTTTCATGCGTTCCCTTTTCATGTCTTCCTGGTATGAAACAGCATGGGTCCAGATTTGATCAGGGCCTGAGCAAGTCTTGAGGTGAACTGGGGGAAAAAAAGATTTCTCAAATAAAAGTGACATTACCATAGATATGAGTACATTTCAAAGGAAATAAGATTTTTCAACTATTCCTTAAAGTCTCGTTGTTGGGGGAGTGGTGAGAAAGTGCTGTGGAGGACATTTCAGAATTAAAGACTGCAAATTTTGTTCCCAGCACTTGACAATCTGTAGAAGAGAATTAATGAAATAATTGAGCAAAAGAGTAAAAAATACAAACCTTAACTTTCTAACTGTATTCTGGAACTATATTTGGATTTTTGGCTCTATAGTGGTGAAATGCTTCTTCAGTACAGTTTCACATAACTTCGTGGGCTTGACTAAAACTTTCTAAGAAACACACAGATAATTTGCCCTGTAGACAACCAAAGGGCTCCAGAACTAACTGGGAACAACTCTTCAGTAGATAGAGCTAACCAGCATATACAACCAGAACATCTTAAAGGACTCAGAAAGCAGAATTAATCTTTTCCACTTCTTTGATTTATCACTCTAATTTAGCAGAGCCCTAGTAAAGCATACAGACACAAAAGCAATTACTTCCCGGAATTTTAATAGGCTTCACGCGTTTTTTAGGCGCTAAAACCTATACAGGTTTACGTATCTAACATATCTAATTCTATGCCCTTATTAGTCCCTGCTACAGCAGCTTGTAATGATTTCCTAGGAAAAAGATCTCTTGCAGTTTCATCTGCAAAAAGGGCTGTGATGTTTCAGAATTACAGTTTCCTCCACAGTTCTGTTTACAGGAAACAAGATGTTGTCCACACAAAAATAACTGCGCTTCTTTGGTACACCACACCTTGACTCCTCAAAGTCCAACTCCAATGAATGTTCTTGGAACATTCATGTTCCAGAGGGTGTTCCATGTTTTCAGAAGGTGACAAAGATCATCCCAGAAATTTTTTACACTTTAAATTCAAAAGGAAGAAATGAGGCAAGCTTTGAAAGAAATAACTCAAAGCCAGAACGGCCTTCATCCAACAAGATCTTCTCTAAAGGTCCATTATGGGGCCATTATGATCTCTGGTATCTCTTAATGGGTTCTGCCCTAGACGTTTCTTGGCACTGTCTCTGCCTTTCCCTTGGTGCCAGACCTGTTGTCTGAAACTTTTTATGCATGTACTGGCAGGGTGGTCAGACCACTCGAGCACCTCCACAGCTTCATGGAGCACACAGGAACAGGACTGGGAGTTGTTACATTGATTATTCCAGACACTAATCTTGTTGCTTGAGCTGCTTCTTCACAGAAGTGGAAAACAAAAAACCCACAGAAGATACCGAAAAAGATATTAGAGTTTAACATCCAAAAAGGAGTGGAAGAATATCTCTGTCTGCAGCTACTCCATTCTCTGCCAGGTTCTCCACTCTTCTGAACTGTGCTGCATCCCACTCTCAGTACTGGCTTTCCTCAGTTGTGTATACCCTGTTATACACATTTCACTCTACTTAATTATCCTCCTGATAGGAAATCACAAAAGGATCCTTGTCTTCCAGGTACACGCAGATTCATTAACGCATTTAAAGAATGAACCCTCCCCCTCTCTCAAAAATCACCACCACAATCAAAAACAAAAAGCAGAATGCTTGCTCAGAAGAAACATGATAGTGGCAAATTCAGACTTCAACCAGTTAACTCAGGTAACACATACGCTTACAGACTACCACCAATACCCAATTATTTACCTAACTGGTGAATAAATTGAACTAGTTAAGCTGTACAGAAACCAAAATCAGCACAAAACAACATAAAGCATCATATATTAAAATATTCATGTCTCCAACACTTCGTAAGGTTATCACTATTATGATTCCTAATACAACTACTTTTGCTGAGACAACAGCTTCATTAACTGCCGTGGTGAAAATCTAATGATGCATGGAAATATGCCTCAAAAACATCACACAGAACCATCACAGAAGCAGCCTTCGAATCTGGGCACCAACTTTCCGTTTCAACACAAGCAGATACAAGCAGAGACAGCAGCTAAACTCATCCACACTAAACTCTAGGTCTTTTGAGAGGAAAATAGTAACAGAACTACCGCTACCATTAAATGCAGAGCGACTCCGAAGACAGAGGTTTTTTCATAAGTCATAAAATTTTAAATGAAACTGCAGATAATTACAAGATAAAATAGATAATAGCTCACATTTACTTTTTTTTTAGATTTTTATTCTCTGTGATATTACTCAAGATCCTTTTAAACTAAGAATGGGGTTGAATAAAGAATATTTGGAATCTTCTGGGATCTGGCAGTTCTGACCTTCAAGTACCAATATGGGATTTGTGGGTGAAGGAGACCAGTTCCAGGACACCAGTCCAGTACTGGACTCTAAACCTTCCCTTCATTCACACAGCACAGTGCAAGAAGCTTGGGCTGTGTCAAATGGAAAATTTAATTTTGAAGGTCCACTGTATAAAGCAAATTTTGATTTTATGCTCTACTGCTGTAAAATACAAAATTTGTACATGCATGTTCAGTGCAAAAACTCGGTGATTTCAAGACACACTGTATAAAGAAAAATGAGGTGATAATCCTACATATGCACCCTCCAACATATGGGGTTCCTGTTATATTTCCAGTCTCCATAGTAAAGATGCATTTTCATTATACATTTGAAGACACTTCTTGAAAAATTTCAGACACATACAAATACGTAAAGTGACCTCTAGGTAATTTTAATTTTAGACCTTTAAACCTCTATGACTAACAGCTTATTAACAAAAAACCCCAAGCTGGAATTACTTAATCTCTCAAATAAGCCCAGGATCAAAAGCGGTATAAATGTACACTAAATAAATATGATAACGCTGTCTTCAAATTTATAATTAATATATTTTACGGTGTTAAGAATAACAAGTGCTATGCCAAAACTGACACACAGTTGGCTATTCTTTAGTAACATCATTAGCTTTCAAAGGCAAAATTTTTTATCAAAATAATCTTCTCTAATGAAAATAACCCTGTTGGTATCAGTTGTGAAGAACAGCCACACTCTACATGCTATATAAAAATCAAAAATGAAGTAACTTGCAGCTGTCCATTTCAGTCTTAATGAAGTTTTATTAGAAGCAGAAAGAATCCCATACAAATTTAAGTCAGCATTAAGTAAGCTGGTGCTTGCATCATACTTGGAGAGCCTGTATCACACAAGAATACACTTCTTCATAATAGCCTGGAGTAGCATAAAGATTAGGTTGATAAAGTAATATATATATACACACATATATATTACCTGTTCTTGCCTCTCCAGCCACTTGTCCACCATGGGATGACTGGCACTTAACGATGAACGAGCATTGTCTCTCTGAAACTGGTTAGACCAGCTACTAGTATCTCGTGGTAGGCTTCTGTAGTTTTCATCTTTCTAGTTTAAAAGAAACAAAAAAGTGTCTTATAAAAAACAACCAGTCCTTGCACATTAACAATGCAGCTGGTTATTAAATGAATACAAAAGGAAGACTGACAAAAGAGAACACTGGTCTGGCTGGATGCAATGACAACACAATTGCCCGGCCATTCAATTGCAAGGGCTCCCCTTTCTTAATGCCAGTGAAGCCCAACTAAAGCCTTTGATGGATTTGTAGCTCTTGCACCCATTTGTGCTTCCCTACCTCTCTCCCAGCCTCAAACCTCCAGTGCACAGACTTCCCAAAGACATAATCAGCAAAGCTTTCAGAGCATCATGCTCCTTATTTTCATTCTCTCCAGAAGCAAATACACCATACAACAGTCCATCCAGTGACAGCTAAGGCCACTATGTAATTTTCCCAAGTCTCTGTAAGTAACCAATTTTACAATCAAAGCTGTCTCACTGCTTGAGGTACTGTCCTTTAGACCAGAATAGCATGCCATAGAGTTCAAACCCTGAATTTATTATTCCTCATAACTATGCTCTGCTTGGTTTGCCTGAAGGTACACAAATACAGTCACATTTGTAAAACAGCAGCAGATGGAGATTGCGCTGATGGAGATATATTTTCCCATTGAGACTGATAAAAAGATTTTTTTTTTCTTCTTAATTGATGAGTTTATCTGTACATCTTCCCCACAAGCTGTACACATTCTTCAGCTTCTAAAGATGATTATCCTTACCCAGTCTGACCACTAAAGGCCAATAAAAACACAGAAGCAGATCCTTAATGTTGGGAGTTAGCCCACAGTCAATGAATTACTGATAACTTACACAGGTTAGTTCCCTCCAACTGAAACAATATATGGAACTGAAATTCTGCTTAGCTTTTCAAAAGACGATAAATATACTACAAATATCCCTCCTTCAGAAGCAGAGTATTTTTACAGTCAAAGTTTATTATTTCCAGCCCAAATTAGATAATTTCAAAAATCTATTTTTAAAATAGGATTGTAGTCCTAATTACTTTGCAATCTTCTAGGAATCTCAAAAATCTCTAAATAAATAAACAAGGACCAGTGCACCTTCTCAGCTAAAAACTATTTTTTTTTTTTATTTGAGGAACACAGCAGATTTTTGACCTTTTCTTAAATGGGTATTTCTTTCCATCAGCATGAGTACTTCCTTTCCCTATTTACTGTATTCGTATTTCTTTGGCCTGGCACAGTATTAGTCCAATACTCTAAAACATGGACTGTAGCATCAATTCCCTTATGACTGTCCTTCACAACTCTATTTCTTGTAAATGCATGACAGGCTCTGGTAGGAAATTCAGGTCTTAGTATAACTGTGACAGGTAGCGTAGTTTTCAAAAGCTTCCTGTGTGAGAGCAGTCTTTTCACAGACATATCAAAACCTAAGCTTTCCTAACTGATGACAACTTCTTTTCTTGGAAGAGACTTTGTAGTATAAAATAAGTCCTCCATTTCAAGACATTAAAGCTTGAATTCAACCAGCACAAGATAACCTTGTAAAAATACGTCTGCACAAGTAACCAGCCTAACAAATCACCATCGTAAATCAGTTTACCACAAATAAGAACTTTGTGACTTTCAGCTATTTAAAAAAAAAAAAACAAAACAAAAAACACATTTTCCAGTATGGGAAATACACATAGCCAGCTAGATACTTGCTCAGTCTCTTGCTTAGAAAGGGGCAATGGAAGTCAGTCACTGCTTTGTACAACCGTCCCCTAGCAGAGCCATAAAAGCCAGGGAACAGAGCATACAAATTTGATTTTTTCCTGTTGCTTCTCTTACTCAATTCTTCTCTTCTGGTCATAGAGGTAGCACAATTCTTATAAGCCAAAATAACAATTTCTTTTGTTCAAAGTGCTGGGAAGGTATAACAAAAAAATCTGACAAAGAAATAACAAAAATATCATTTTATGCACTAAAAAAAACCCCTCCAGTTGGTGCATGAGTTATTGTCATCTGACAATAACTCGCTATCTGACAGACCATCACTCGGTCTGAATGAAAAGAAATTTCTTCCTATGTAATGAGATGTTTTCTGTATTTCTGTACTTTATAGATAATTCCAATTTTATTGATTCTTGTTTACAATGTTTAATATAATTTTTTTAAAACACATTTTTATCTATAGTACAGAAAAAAAATAAATCTCTACACAGCATCCATTACCCATGCACAGAAGTGTTTCGCAAGAGCAAGAGAGAAGGAATATAAAGTTCATCAAGGGATGTGTTGTTCTTCATTCAAACACTAAATCTCTGATCTGAATCATGCAGGACAGTCTTATTGCTTAGAGTTTATATCAGAACTTCCTGTAAAAAGTCTTAAACGCCACAGCACACAATATACGTGAAATTATCTGACCTATAAGAGTTAAATTAGGTCTCTGTTTGGTGTATCTACACTAATATCAAGAATTCTTGTAAGTTTACTCCTAATATCATGTGCGTTGAGCAGAAGAGTAAGTTCATCCCATCTACTGAAATATTTCCGCTCTAGCCAACCTCTGTAGAAGATTGCCTTTCTCCTGCTAAGAACTACACCAGTTCATTTTACACAGAAGGCATCAAAGTCACTCAGCAATTTTTCCGACAGTAGAAGTAAAAGCAGTGGTTCCTGAAACTTCTTGTGTTTCTCAGTGCTGCAGAGATGCTCAAAATAGCACTGTTATCAGAGTGGAATAAATTCCTTACTGCCATTCCGTTCACATGCAGAGTCATGCTGCCCTTAGCCAAAAGATGAAATATTAGAAAAACAACCAGCCATGGACAAGTCCTCCACTCTGTTCTTAATCACTGCTTTTTGGCAAACATCTCTTCCTATACCCTATGGGTGACACGACCAGGTCAAGTAATAAGCTTGAGCAGGAGCAGAGAGACCAGTACTTCCAACACTGCCATGCACGCTCCTTCTCACAGACAGCGACACACCAAAACTGTCAGATGCTGCTGCCTACCTGAAACCCCACCCAGGCGGGGATCTCCATTACTGCTCCTGCCAGATCTAATTCAAAGATAGCAGTCGTGATAAGCTGTGGAGGTGAAAAACACATTGCTGCAGCTTAGACACCAGGATTTACTGAACCAGCTGTAATGTTGTTTGCTATTAAAATATATATATATAAACAGAGGTGGGGGTTTTCGTAAAATACGCAAATGTTAATCCAGGAAGTTTTACTTTTCTTCACCATGATCTAGCATTAGCACACATGCCCCCAACACCCAACTGGAAAAGGCATGCGTCACTTTTAACTTCAGTACCTTAAAGAAAAAGATTTCATATACAGAAAGCTATCAGGGTCATGCAGGGAATTCTCCGTTCTTTGGGAGCTGCAGCTATGTAAGCTCTCCCAGGACTGAGGATGACACACATAATCAGTTACAATTAAATGCTCTAATTTTTTTTTTAAGTTTCTTTCCTAAATATCTTTGGAGACATGGGCCATGTCAGTTTTATCATGTTTGAAATGGAAATGGATCAATATAACACTAAAACTGCCAAGTCACGATATTACCACTACACTTAACAGCAGCATTTTGTAGTATTTTTAACGAGGACACAACCTAACACCTTAAGATTTAGTTCAGCATGTTGTCCCTGAAGGGCTTTACTGAAGGGTTTAGTGAAAGGGGACAGGAAAAATTAAGCAATATTGCTATACTTTGAATTTCAGATTATTTGTAATATATAACAAGCTTCTCATCAAAGACTCTGCAGCTTGTAGATGAAATGATGAGTTTCCATGATCTGTGCACTTTCATTACTAGCTGTCAGTGCATAAACTCACTCACGATACTAGGCTGTGGTTGTACCCCTACAGAGTTCCAGCATCACTAACCCAACCAGAACGTCCTTCACACGGTATGGTGACAGTACCATATCAGTTATCTTATTTGTCACTAGGCCACCTTCCAAATAGTGAAGAAGTCAGGGGGGGTCCCTTTCTTTTGACCTCCTCTATGGCTAATATCAAGTGTGGCAAGTTCCGGTGTGGTTTAGTTTGGGGGTTTTTTTAATACTAGATAACAATATAACAGTAGTAAAACAGATTGAAGACCTCTTCAATGTAATTCTCTGGCAGGAGATCCAGAAACATAAACCAAGTTTTCATTTTAATTATTTTTACAGAAAACTGCCCACCTCTCTTTACAATCTTCACAAAGAACGACCGTTTTGGGCACTGGCATTTTTTGCTATCCATTCTGTGTTCTTGTATTTCTCTGCAAGGCTTCTTGCTTGCTTTGATTTGACTCCTTGTAATGGCCTCAGACAGAGATAAGACTTGTCCATGTTGATGAGAAATGAGACTTAATCTTTTGAGGGTATAATTTTATTTTACAGACTTTGGGCAAATTCATGTCTACAAGTGTATTTATTGTTGCTGAATCTCTATAAAGGCTGTTCTTCCTTTATGCTCTCTGTTAGATGCTGAACACTTTGGTGTCAGTCTCAGTCAGGATGCTAAAAGCTGTCATTAACAATTGTTTATGTAAATACCTCTCTGTGATGCAAACACCTGTTTATAAATGCAGTAATATACGCATATACCCATTTTCCATGCTGCCTGAAGGTCTAGTAAAGAGATTGCTGTAGGATTTTTTTGGTTGGTTTGGGTTTTTTAACTGGTCTTTAGACAAATAAATGAGAGGTAAGACCAACTGAATCCCCATTTCTCAAAAAAAAAAAAGCTGTACAAATGTCTATTTTACAAGGAAAACTACATTACATATGGGAAATTAACCTAATAAATGTTTTGAACAGAAACTCCCTTTTTTAAAAAAAAAAGGAAAAATGACAATTTAGAACTCTTCTTTCTATTCATCAGCAGTTTTTTAAACAACTACAAGGAAAACTACATTACATATGGGAAATTAACCTAATAAATGTTTTGAACAGAAACTCCCTTTTTTAAAAAAAAAAGGAAAAATGACAATTTAGAACTCTTCTTTCTATTCATCAGCAGTTTTTTAAACAACAAAGCTGTACCAAATTTCAACAGTTTACCTGAAAACTCATTGTGCCAGTCACTCTTGTATCTTAAGAAACTGACACTATTTCTTGACACCACTATTTTTTTTCCTCTCAGTAGATTCAGTTTACTTTATCATTCTACAGTTTAGTTTCAAAGCTTGCTTTTTTTTTGAGGTCTGCTGAAGAATATGTCCCCAGGAACCTTCAGAAAGACTTGTCTTCAGAAATTACCCTCTCTACAGCTCCACGGATGGAATTAATGTATTCTGCATCAACAACAGCTCATTAGATGCCAACAAGGAAAAAGGTAATTGAAAAGCCAGTTTTCTGCTTAAGTTCTATCACCTTATGCTCAGATATTTCCAGAGTTATCCAATTCCAATTCATATATTCCATGTTACCCTTGATTGAAAAGCAAGGCCTGACCCTAAAAAAAAGAGCAATAACTAACTACAAGCCATGATGAACAGACGGTTTTCTGTGCATGCAGCGTTACATGTAAATACTTAGTGTCAAAGAACATGGGCTAAATTAGGAATAAACTAAAACACATGAGATTGCCTATCCAAAACATTCTGTTGATCTCTCTTGTTTACAACAGAAAAATCAAAAATGTCATGATCTTTGCACATATTCACGCAAGACCAGAAATTACCAGGTCTGTATATTGTTACTTCTCAGACTGAGGGACAGGAAAGCTGCTGCTTCTTCCATTCACTCTTTACTTACCCATCTTACAACAAAACCACACAAGAGATAATGCAAAACAACCAAAATAACATAAGGCAATTGATACTCTCTAATTATAATTCAGAAGCTGGATTTCACTTTTGTAAACTTCTTAACTAAGAAGGCATGGTTTTCCATAGTTTTATTCAGAGAAAAATAAATTAACCAATTAACTTAAAATGTGATGAAGGTACAGTTCCAATCCTCTACACATTTTCCTAAGAAACCAGTTTCCCCTTCTACTGCTTTTCACTGAAGTGAAATAACTCTCTTTT
>NW_010424861.1:0-10024 GCF_000710305.1 Buceros rhinoceros silvestris
CCACCGACGCTGCCCACCAGGCGGGCTTTCCCACCTTGGCGTCCTGACTTGCGTCTTAAGCGATTGTGTCTGCGCGTTTCGGTTTTTAATTCTGCTGTCTGTTTTTCAGTTGGATGCTGATAACTATGAGACTGATCCGTGTCTGAAGGAGATTCGGAGAGCAGAAAATTATTCTTGGATGGATATAATAACCATACATAAGGACAAGCTTCCAAATTACGAGGAAAAGGTACACAAGTCTTTGCTTTCCATGAGGATTTGCACGCTGAAGCCTGCCGCTAGAGTGTGCAGCTGGCTTCTGAACACCCGCACACCCTGTGCGGGGACACAGAGATGAGATTTCCAGGTGTAAAATACATCCTGTACTGAAGTCCTTAACATTAAAAAAGAAATTTTGCTATTATTTTAAAAATAGCAGAGGCCTTTTGCTACTGTAAATTGTCTTCAAAGGTTTTAAGGATAGTTTCATCACTGTGTCATTTCAAAACTTATGATTCCTACCAGCAGAGCCCCACCAATGCTGACCTGTCCTCAGAGCATCCCTGCATTGAAGGCAGGTGGTTGCCAGCCTTCAACTTTGAGGGATGAAACATCCTCATGGGCTCTTGCCAAATACGCCCTTTCAAAGTAAATGTTAATCTCATGGGATCAGGAGGATACATTCCCCCTAAGAGGAGGTTTGTTTTTTTTTTTTACCTTGGGAAGCTGGTAGCTTGGCTGTTTTGTAACAGCTCAGCGTGAATGGTGCCAAGCTCTCAGATGAGCCTCCTGAAAGGAGCTTTCTCCTCCCGTCCTCCAGGTGCTGGTGTGCTGCTCTGACCCGAGAAGAGCAACCCACTGCCATTTCCATATTTTCATTAAATTTCTGTTTACCAGTTGTGGTGGGTTGGCCCTGCTTGGTCATCAGGTGTCCACCAAAGCCAGTCTGTCGCTCCCATTTCTCAGCTGGACAGGGAAGAGAAAATAAAAAATCATGACTGGAGATAAGGACAGGGAGAGATCATTCACCAATTGCCACCATGGGCAAAACAGGGAAAAATTAATTTATTGCCGATCAAATCATAGTAGGATAATGAGAAAATAAACTAAATATTTTAATATCTTCCCCTCACCCCTCCCTTATTCCTGGTCTTAACTTTACTCTTAATTTTCTCTTACCTCCTCCCAGCACAGCAACACAGGGGGTTGAGGAATAGGGGTTGCAGACAGTTCGTAACATGTTCCTGCCGCTCCTTTCTCCTCAGGGGGAGGACTCCTAACACTCTTATCCTGCTTCAGCTTGGAGTCCCTCCATGTCCTCCATGAACTTCTCCAATGTGAGACCTTCTTATGGGCTACAGTTCTTCATGAACTGCTCCAGTGTGGGTGTCTTCCACAGGGTGCAGACTGCTCCAGCAAGGGTCCATCATGGGGTCACTGGTCCTGCCAGCAAACCTGCTCCAGCATGGGCTTCTCTCTCCATGGGTCCACAGGCCCTGCCAGGAGCCTGCTCCAGCACAGGCTTCCCATGGGGCCTCAGCCTCCTTCGGGCATTCACCTGCTCTGGTGTGGGGTCCTCCACAGGCTGCAGGTGGATATCTGCTCCACTGCTAACCAACGTGGGCTGCAGGGGGACAACCTGTCTCACCATGGGCTGCAGGGGAATCTCTGCTCTGGTGCCTGGAGCACCTTCTCCCTCTCTTTCACTGATTTTAGTGTCTGCAGAGTGTTCTCTCACATGTTCTCACTCCTTTCTTTAGCTGCTGTTGCATGGGGATTTTTTCCCCTGTTCTTAAATATGTTGTCACAGAGGTGCTACTGCTGTCACTGATGGGCTCAGCCTTGGCCACTGGTGGGTCCGTCTTGGAGCCAACTGGCATTGGCTCTGTTGGACATGGGGGTGGGACTTTCAGCAGCTTCTCACAGACCCACCCCGGTAGCCATCCTGCTACCTAAGCCTTGCCACGCAAACCCAATACACCGTTTTGTTTTATGCCCATTGTGTTATATTGGTTTTTAAATTAATGAGACTGTGAATTAGGCAGTAACTCAGATTGCCTGACACAAAGATGGGCTGTTTTTGACAGGGCACATGGACATCTCGCTGTGCTGAATCAGTACTGGCTCAGGGTCACCTGCACTTGTGTGGCTAAACAGCATCCAGACCTGAGCAGATGATGGTACATGACATTGCACTGGTCTCTGTGCACTAGCCTGCACAGGTCTCTGTTAATTGAGCCTTTAAAGCATGTTTTGTTCTGTGCTGTGAAATGTACAAAGAACTCAGCGTTCATGTGGTTGCTGCTGCTGGGGAGGAGAGAGCTGGGACTTACTGTGTGGGGGCAGGCGGGACACACTCCTTACATCAGATTGCTGTAGATGAGCCACGTTTGGCAATAACTGTGTTTTCACATGCAGTTGTAGTAGTAGCCTGTGGGGCTCATTCAGCCCTTCACCAGTGTAAAAGAGGGGGAATAATCTCTAGCTCTTTTTTTTTTGCATGTCAGGGAAAAAAAGGCACAGAATTAACTAACTGAACAGCTGCGAGGACTAAATCCTGCAGTGGGAACCTTTACCCTTCTCTCTCCGAGATGGGTGTAAGCATTACTGTTATTCAGAGACTGGTTATGTGCAGCTATAGCTGCTGTTTCTTGTCAGAGAAATTCGTGTCCTCCAGAGGAAATGTAGCTGACTGGCTGGATTGGCCGTTTTAACCATGATGGTCTCATCTGTTATTTAAATCACTGCTCAGTTACCCTTTGAAAGCCGTTGTCTGCTTTGCCACATGTTTCTACCAGGTTTCTTTGCAGTTTTTCTGTGCTTGGTAGTTTTAAGAGATACTTGCTGTTCCTAGATAAAAACATTTTATGAAGAGCATTTACACCTAGACGATGAAATTCGCTACATCTTAGATGGATCTGGCTATTTTGATGTTCGTGACAAGGATGACAAATGGATCCGGATTTCCATGGAAAAAGGAGACATGATAACCTTGCCTGCCGGCATATATCACCGATTTACACTGGATGAGAACGTATGTTGCTATAGATTACCATAAATTTTTATGACAAATCCATGTGAATATATATCACATCAGTAATTGCATGCCCTGAGACTTGCAGTTCGTTAGCAAAACATATTAAATATGAAGTAGGAATATGAAAAATACTAAATAATTAACAGCATCTGAACCTTTCATCTCCAGGTCACAAATCCAGCTTCCTCTCGTCAGCTGTAATTGCAAGTCATTGCCACGTGATACCTGTAGCATATCTTCTGTGGCAGTGGTGTGAGAGCCAAGCCCTGCGGCTGTCACACCCACTATTGCCCTTGCTTTCGTTTGAGGTGGAGACAGTGTAGATGGATCCTTCTGTGTTGCCTTTTTGCGTATTTTTGTGGGGATAGACAGAGCTTATCTGTGTCTAGCAGTGGCATTTTTCAGGAGTGCTAGATTTACCTTCAGGGAAAGAAGGATTTAAGGGTCCAGAGCCACTACTTGCAGCTAGCGTGTGCTAGTCCAGATGCTGGCTTTACAGGAGGTGACCTGCTTTTGGAGGGTATTTCTGGCACGGAGACTCTGAGATTGGCACATACAGTCCTGATCTGTGTGTCTGTCCTAAATATGTTTGTAACCTCAGCATTACCCCTGGAAAATGGGGAAATGTGTGCTGTCTCCTGTGTGCCAAAATCCCACCTCTGGCATAGTCTTGAGAATGGTATGATTTTCAATCAGATAGCAGTTAGCATATATGTAAAAAAGGGAGATGCTGCTTGGCTGAAAAACCTGGCTTTTCCCATCTGTGTTTTGAGATCCACAGTGAATCAGCCACAATTGCTGTTTTAAAGCTGTTTCTTTACACAGACAGAATGTCAGGCGTTATGGGTTGAATCCACAAGAAGTCTTAAGTGTTTATCCACTTCAGGAACTTTAGCCCGGAAGTGCCATCTTCAAAGTAAATTCTTCATGTGCTTCTAGACTCTTGCGTTTTGCAGCTAAGGTCTGTAGGTACCTGGCTTTATTCCTGGCATCGCAGAGGAACTGGGTGCAAGATAAGCACTTAGCAGTCTTTGTGAAGTGGGTAGGGTCTGAATCTGGACACAGGAGACAGAAGAGGTGAGTTCCCCGTAACGCAGTGGCTGGAGCGCTCCTGCAGGGTGTGAAATCCCATTTTCTTTTGCCGCAGCTGTACCACACACCTGCAGTACTTCTTGTGAGCTGGTGGCAGGGGCTGTTGCTTTTCCCGTTGGGATCTAGAGACTTTACACTTCCTGTAGCATGAGGTTTTGGCTAGTTTATGCAATCCTATCCAGCTTTTATGGCTCTCACTTTGCAGCTTCTGGTATTCCTCAAAAGCATTGTGTAACCGTCTTGAGTATTCTGATTGCTGGTGTTTAACTAAGCAAGCATAGGTGCTGCGTTGCTTTTAATTGTGGATCCAGTGCAAAAGATTTGCACAAGGCAGGATTTTCTTTGTTTCTTTGAAGCAGGGAGACGTTCTATGTCTGCCTGATCTGGAGGCAGTGGTTGTGGCACAGGTGCAAAATCTCCCACTGCAGTAGCTGGGAGCGGGAACAGCAGTGTAGTGGTATGATTTTCTGGAAGATGTGAAGCTTTCTGTCCATCTTGTCATGGTTTCAAAAATTTTTGCAGAAGTGCAAATGAAACTTTAACTTCAAAATAAAGATCCTATGGAAAGGAGCTCTTAAATTACTTGCCACTTCTTGTTCTTTGACAGAATTACATCAAGGCAATGAGGCTGTTTGTTGGAGAACCCGTCTGGACACCATACAACAGGCCGGCCGATGATTTTCCTGCTCGGAAACAGTATATGAAGTTTTTGGCTGAAGAAGCATAGTAATGGTGTCTGAGACCTGGCAGGTGGAATAAATGCGACTGGTGGCTTTGCACTGACTAGGCTTCTTCTATTTACATATGCAGCTGGAATCACAGAATCATGGAAAAGTATAGGTTGAAAGGTCATTTGGATGTCAATTAGTCCAACCCCCCTGCAAAGTACCAGGCCAGTTTTAAAACTTTAAAGCTAGACCAAGTTTGGAAACCTCTGGTGGTGGAGGTTTCACAGCCTGTCTGGGTGCCTGTTCCAGCACTTAGCTGCTCTCATGTGCAAGAATTTATTCTTTACAGCCAACTTCTTTGTTGCAGCTTGAAATTGTTGTCTCTTGTCCTTTCATTGAATAGCTGAGGAGAGTGTGGTACTGTCTTCTCCACAGTCACTCCTCTAGCAGGAAACTGTAGTTAGGTCTCCTCTCAGCCTTCTCTTCAGTCTGGACAAACCAGTGTCCTTTGCTGGGCTCTCTTCTGTTAAGGAAGATGTTCAACATATTTTGTCTACTAAGGAATGTCACTTAACGATCACCTAACAAACTTGAACCACCGACTGTTTTGAGCCCGATGGTCCAGAAGTTTTTCACTTACCTCGTAGCTCAGTCCAGCTACAAGGCTCCTATGGGACACGCTGTTGAAAGCCTTGCTGCGATCAAGGTCAATGACATCTGCTGTTTCCCCCTGCCAGACCCTGTCATTGCCTCTTGGATGACAATCAGGATGGTCAGGCAGAATGTGTCCTTGGCAAATTGGTGCTGACTGGTTGTTTTCCATCAACTGGTATTTCATGTGCCTGGAATGATTTCCATAATGGCTTGTTCTGTAATTTTTCTGGGGGCTGAAGTGAGGCTGACCAGCCTTTAGTTCCCCGGGTCGTCTTTATCACCTTTTTGAAGGTGGCAGTATCATTTGCCTTCTTCCAGTCAAAAAGGTTTTCCTGATCTCTGTGACCTTTCAAAGATGCCAGCAGCTTTGCAGTGGCATTAACTAGGTGCGTTTCCAGTTGCTCAGGAATCTGTTTTCTAACCTTTTTTTTCCATGATATATTTGGCAGGTAGAATTGGGAGAGGTGGGCTAAATTAATATTCATTCTGCTCTGAATCTATGCTAATTAACTATGTAGGATTCTGGTTTTAATTAAAGAAAATAAACCCTGCTTCATTCTTGTCTAAAAATGTTCCTAAGATGAATTTGTATAATTGGCATTTTAGTATGCAGCTTCCCAAGTTCTGCCCTGGTACATAAAGCTGTAGTTTTCTTTCAGTAAAGTGCAGCCATTTGCTCTTGAGAGTTATTAATAAAATTACTTTGACTTGGGTATGTTTTGTTGTTTTGCTGTTCTTGTGCTGACATTAAGGACACATGGAACACCAGTGTTACTGTAGCTGTTCATCAGCTGTTATTCCTTGTGGTGCTCCTGACTTGTTCTCTAACATGGGACAAATCACTGACTGTGTGCCTCCGTTTCTTTAGCTGTGAGATGGAGAAGAGTATTCGTAGACATACTGGTCCCACGCTCAGTAAATGCCTTGTGGTTATGCAGGATGTAGCTCCTCAGCAATGGGCACTAAAGCTTTTTGGTATGAATTCACTCTCTGCAATGATGAATGCTATCAGCTGGGCAGATGTACTGCTTGCTCCAGCTCCTAGGGGATGATGAGAGCATGGGCTCTGCGCTGGCTGCAGCCTGTGTGCTGCTTTCAGCCAGGTGCAATGCAAGCACAAATAAAGATGGTTCTAGTCAGAAGCCAAAATTTGGGCTTATGTGAATTTTCCTAATGCAGCAAATTATTGAACTTTCTCACTGTTCGTCCATACGGGTATGCACAGAGCCCTTCACCAGCAGGCAACATTGCTCTCCTGGCTTTGTAGCAGCACTGCTTTTAACCATCTCTCGGTGCTTTATTTCTCTGAAGTGCTTCTGAAAACAAAGTTGCAATTTTGAAGCGAAGTTGTACAAGGTTTTATCTTAAAAGTTGGAAAGGATGAATAAGAACGGCTAGTGTTTCCTGTCTTAGGCTCTTGCGTTGCAGGCTGGATGAGATGCAGGGGCACAGCTGACCCTCCATTCTGCCTGCGGGGGCTCAGCTTGTGGCAGGGAGTGCAGATACAACCCATGCTTGCAAAAGGCAAGCCCGCCCAGTGCTCCGTTCAGCCTGTACTGGCTTTTGTGCAGTGGTTCGTAAGCCTGGCTGAAAAATCAGTGTCGCTTGCAAATACGAAGTTTAACTCTAGCCAGACACACATCGGGTAGGTTTGCATGGGTGCTGTGCTGTGTCACGTGCCTCATCAGTTCGGAGATTTGCATGCTGCTTGTCTGGAAGGAGCAGTTGAGCATCCTCTTGTACAGCACACTGGGGCATCCT
Organism: Buceros rhinoceros silvestris; assembly: GCF_000710305.1. NCBI lineage: Eukaryota > Metazoa > Chordata > Aves > Bucerotiformes > Bucerotidae > Buceros > Buceros rhinoceros. The sequence continues at coordinate 7,192 of NW_010424861.1, forward strand.
GGTGCCAGAATAAACTTTGGGGACTTTTCAACGTACAGCTGCAGGAATAAGTGACAAGTTAGTGCCAGCAGCAAGTTTTATTCCTTTGATTTATATGCCACAGCAAATTGTGTTTCTGAATGTAAAGTAAAATGACTGCTTTTTCCTGGTGCTGGTATCAGTCCCTGGTATCCAATCTAATTCATTCCCCTCCTACTTTTGGTTTTGTTTTTTTTTAAACAGAAATATGAGACTGTTCATTCCTCCTATGGGTCTTTTGTTTTGATCTCTCTGCAAAAGGAGAAGTGGAGAGGCAGCGGTGTGGGCTCTCAGGACCCCCTATTTACAGCACAGCCATCCCATAATGGACTGGGAGAGTGACTGGGAGGAGAGAGCAGGTAACACGCTCTCCTCAGTGGAGAGATTTACAGTGTGGAGGCAGTGATAAGGGGTGGACAGTAAAGCGATGCCTCCAGCATTTGCTTTCAACAACTCGCTGATGTAGGATGTGACCTGGGAAGCAGGACTGAATCACCTTGTTTCGTTGCCTCTCTGGAGGAATATATACACCCAGCACAGCGCCCATCTCCTGGCTGTCAAGAATAACACACGATCACCCCACTGAAGATCGTTTGTCATTTTCATAGCACAATGCATTCTGCTGCTGAGAGGTGGGGAGGGCTGTGGGGGTCTTACTGTCAACGCTTTTGAGTCCATGCCCTGTAGTGCTATAGGTGTCTCTGAAAGGGTGAAAGCTTTGCTCTCTGAAAGTGGTTTTTTGTCAGCCAGGAAAAAAGCAATTTGGGCCTGATATAAAGATTCTGCACCTGTGAAGAGATTACATGGGAGATTACTCTGGGGGGGAACAGCCGGGCAGAAAAAACCGTTAATATGGATAGAGAGCCCTCCAGAGAGCGGAGAGGAAGGAGGGAGAACGTGCCCTTCCTTCAGATGAAAAACGCAGTGTATTTTCATGGCAATTTGTTTGTTTGTTTTTTTCTTTTTTCTGCACATACCACATATCTAAAGGTGCAAAGTGAAATCGATTTTTGGTCCAAAAATATGAGTCTGTTTTACTGCAGCTAGTGGAAAATTTCAGTGCATTTGATGTAGTATGAAAATTTATGTAAGTGGTTCCAGCAACTTCATGTTGGCAGCATCAGCTCAGGCAAGGGGAATATTTCAACTCCTCTAGGATGAGACTTTTAAAAAACAGAGTAGGTATTGAGTTGAGGAGTTTGAAGATAACTTTTTTGGTACCTGTGTATTATTTTCCACTCTAATCCAAACTTTTCCGGAGTGGCATACGTACACCTGAGGTTCTTTATGACCAGTTTAAAAGAGCAGTGGCCTTGCTTTCTGTGAATGGACTCGGAGCAAACTGTTGATGGTCAATGGGCTTTCTAATAAATTAAGTGGGCAACCATAGGGCTGCAAAATCGCTGATGCTGCTTTCCCTTGTTACATGTCCTGGGGCAAGTGTCTTTGGGTGGATATTTTAATGCAAAGACATTTCACAGCCAGTTAACTAGTAATGTCCACACCAGGCACTCAGGGTGCCTGCAGATGGGTGAAGGGAAAATGCTGCGGGCAAGGGCTGTCTCATCCTGGACTGCCAAGAGCTGAGGCTGTGCTGCTTCCCAGCAGCTGCAGGAGCTGGTAGCTTCTTGACCTTGGTTGCTGAACTTGACGAGTATAAAATCTTCATGCACTGGAGCATTGGGTCCTCCTGGCAGAAGAGGCACTCTCCTGCCTGGCTTCTGACTCCAGGATTTAGCTTGAACTAGGAACTTACGAGAAGAGACAGTTTCCTGACAAAGGTAATCATTTCATATCAGCTGGCAGACACCACTGCACATAAAGACTGAGCTGGCAGACTGAGCTGGGCAGCTGCTTTGAAGAATAGCCTAGTAGCCAAATAATGGATATAGCTCTTTGGCCAAGCGGAAGCTGTCGACCTGACATGTGCTATGCTCAAAAATGTCATCATCTATTTGGGAGTCTTCCCTGTGAAAATTATAGAAATTCTCAGTCTTTCCCCTCTCTGCAAAACAGAGTCACTGCCAGTTGTCTTCTCATTCCTGGAGCCAAATAAACCTATCAAATCATTGGGGGATGAATTAGTGTTACAGTTTAAATATTCCTAGCTCAAAGATCCCAATTTGATCTGATTTGCTGTACTTATGATTTTACAGCTTGATTCCCAAACCATTTTGTGTGTTTGCAGAAGGGTACTCTGCTATACCTGCAGTTTGAAAAATCTGGTTTTTATGCAGCTGAGTCACTAGCTCTCTTGTTTTTATTAACTGTGTAAATACCCAGATAAGACAAAGAAGCAAAATTTCAAAACCCAAAACGCTTGGGGGAAGATTCAGCAGTTAAAAGGCTGTGGATCTTTTTCAGTGCTGGCTTCCCCCCACTGCAGTTCTCTCTGGGATACCTGCGCTAATTTTGAAAAGTGCCCCTCTGTTTCATTGCCTTCTGTGCTGCTTCTCAGGGTACCAATCAACAGCTGTTGTGCCTGTCAATGAACTGCATCGGCTGGTAGAAAATTGGGCAGGTTATGCTCCGTGCCTCTGTGGTGCTCTGAGATTGCCTTTGGCCGCAGACACGGGCCAGAGCTGCAGTTTCCCCTGGGATCACAGGCATTTGAACCTGGAGAATTTGATTTGGATCCACCCTCAGGCTTCACCTCCCCCGCCCCCCCCCAGATGATTCAGGCACCTTAAAGCTGTTTGTGGGAAAGAGGAAAGCTGTTCTTGGTGATGCTGTAGCAAGGGGGCACAAAGTGGTGGCTGGGTTATGCACAGGTGGCTACTGCAGTCCTGGGCTTGGCTGGGGTTCAATGCTACGG
>NW_010424861.1:10147-19049 GCF_000710305.1 Buceros rhinoceros silvestris
ACTGGAGTATTTGCCAGCATCTAAAGTACTTCCTCACACTTTGTGCTGCAAATAGTGGATTTTTTTTTTTTATAAACAGCTCTAGTAACGCTTTTTACTTCAGTATTTTCAGTTTAGCACTGACAGCTTTGACAATTTTTCGGAGCCAGAGAAGAACCTTCTCCCTCAAGCAATTAACATCCTGTTTTTTTCCCTCTGTAGGCAAATTAAAAGCCATTGGTGCTGGCTTTGAGATGGGATTAATTTTAATGACTCATACATAACATCTGCAAAGGACTGCCCAAATCCAGGGCAGGATCAATTGTTGATCCAGAACATCTGGGATGAGGCAGCACCTTTCAGGTCCTCCCTATCATCAGGATTGTGACCATCTCACACACCCCTTGAGGATGAGAATGTCTAATTTGTAATTTCCAAGATGACTAGGAGAACTAAGCAGGAAAGCAGCTTTTCACTGTCATTGCCTGAAAGTTCGTTTTGGAGCTTGTTTGCCTGCAGTGCTGATGAGCTGCTTGCTGTTCAAATGGTAAAAACTCTGTGCACGTTCCTACAATGTAAAGTACCTCACTCGTAAAGTACATTTCCCCCCAATCTTCTATTAAGTGGTAGAAAGCATGGTGGAAGGGGTGTATAGCATCTTCCTTTGAGCGCATATTACAGTTACGAGCTACTGGATAAAATCCACCTTGTTCTGACATCTTCAGTTTCCCTGGCCTTTGCTCAGGATAGCAGCAATTCAGGTTACTAGTGTGGGAATCTGTTGTTTTGCTGATGTCTCAAACATCGCCACTGATATCGGGATGCTTCCTGCTAAGGAATTGTTGCCTGGGAGTTGTGACTTTCCCCTGTGAGAGACAGGATGCCTTGCGCTTGGCAAAGACGACCACTCGCCCCTCACCTTTGTCTCAGATCTTGAGAAACTGGATGTCTGTGGTGGTCTGCCTTGGAAACAAGGACTGATAACCACCAAGGCAACCTTGACCATTGCACATTTCGCAGGCTTCTTGCTAACGCCTCTGAGAAATAGGAAACGGCTAGTCCAAGCTGCACTGGATAAGCAAGAACGTGGTCTCATGACAGTTCTTAAAGTTGCTAACGTGCTATTACCAGGTTGGACAGAACGATGAAACTGTCCGTGTGCTGAAGATGTATAAACAAAGGTAAAAGTGAACAGCTTTTGCCTTCCCGGGAAAGATGACCACCCAAGCTACAAGGAACTCAGGACCAACGGGGTGCCGCTGGATTCCATGTGGTGACTATCTGTTGCTCTGGTATTTTGCTTATTAGCTATTTGCTTTCCTATCCTTCTACCTTCTACTCTATGTCTATATGTAAATCACCTATAGGGGAAGTAAAGTAATTGCCATTTGAAAACAGTATTTGACCTCGTTTGTGTCTTAATCTCACCGCTGGGAAATTACGAACCATCTTATTTTAGTGTCATCAGCCCCTGTGACTGGAATGTGACAGCTGCCTCAGAGAGGTTGACTCTGGCTGCTGTGGTTCTACCTATTTGGAATAAATTTAAATCTATATTTGATGCTTCGGTCCTGTTTTCACACATTTCTTAATTGCAAGGAGAGGGAATGTATGTTTCACCTCCATGCGGCTGATTAAGTCCATCAGCTGGTACCCAAACAGGACAGACGTAACTTAGCTGTGCACACAGACTATACCCCCCTCATTCCCTTCTCCAGTGTGAGCTGCAAGACAGCTGCAGCAAAGGCTTCAGAAGAAGGATGGCCTGCCTACTGCTTGTTAGGCCGCCGGAGTGCAGAAAACCTGGCAGGCGGGCTGTGATTCCCAGCACATCCTTGTGTTGAAAGCCTCAGGACGAAGATGAATGTTAAGAGGGCGTTTGCTGGCTTGGTGAGTTTTCCCACCGGGTCAGTGAGCTCACCCAGCTTGCGCACGACTGCTCTTGCTGACATGAAGAATGAGGTAGGTGGAGGAATGATCGTTCTTTCCAGTACACTGGCTGAAGTCCATTGTGGAGTCTCAGGCATGTCTGCGTGTGTCTTTCAGGGAACATATAATGGATTCAGTGCAAAAACTAAGGCACCAGGAAAATGTAAGTAAGTGACCAGTTGGTAGGGGATGCCATTATCACCCGAACTGCAATTAGGTACTAGAATGGCAGCTAGATGCTTAAGTCCTTTGAGGATCAGGGTCTCTGTGCATAATGTAATTATCTGAATGTCTGAAGTACAGCTTCTTTGCTCCTCTTTTAATAAAAGAGGAAATTTAAATGCAAAACTTCTGTTAAGGCACATTAAGCTTTAAGACTTGAATGCAACAATCAGCTCATTCAGGCTGTGCTTTCCACAGCTTTTCTTACTTAGCCAGATGACACATGCATGCTGTGTTTTAAAACTGAGCTCTGCCCCCATTTACACCAGGAACCCTCATTAAATTCAGCTGAATTCACTGAATTTAACAGGATAGCCTGGTGTAATTAATGTTTTGAGGACACATTTTGTCCTTAGCTTTAATACTTTTACCACCACATACAGCATTCAGATGTGTAACTGACTGAATATAGGGAATTCAAACACCTTGTATATATGTTAAATCCAAAGCATAAAGTGACACTGACATCCCTTCTTGCATTTTATAAACAGTTAACAATTTGCGTACATCCAGCAGTGATAATATGTCTCTGCATTTAAATTTTAATTATTCTGCAAGTCTACCAGGATATCACTCTAATGGCTCGCTGAGCTTTGAGGTCACCCAGTACAAGTCTCCTCTGCTGGTGTTTTTATCTGAGTACGGGCTTCTAGTAATAGGAACACAGCAAACATCCTGGAGTGAGTGCTATGTGGTAGTACCTACAAATCAGAATTTAGAGAAAGTTGGAGAACAGGGGATGATGTTTTCAGGGTGTTTCTTTTTTAATGGTGATTTGACTGTGACTGGGATCATAATTCTTTTCTTCTCTGCCAATCAGAACACAGGCTGTCATTTACATGTGCACTGAGTATAAGGCACTACTGAATCAAAACAGGAAGCATGTTAGGCCTTGATTGTAAAGAGGCAAATGGCTTCAGCATGCTGGATGATGGTGGATCACGCAGAGTTGGAAAAGTCAAATCAAGCTTTCTGCAAGTGTAGGTGATAGTATAACAACATAACATGACGCCTGACTTTCAGCTAAATGCATGAGAATCTGTTGTAGAATGTGAATTTACATACCACTATGCTTTTTTTATTTTTTAAATTAGAATCACAGAATGGTTTGAGTTGGAAGAGACATTCCAAGGTTATCTAGTCCCAACCTCCCTGCTATGGGCAGGGACATCTTCAGCTACATCAAGTTGCCCAAAGTCCCATCTAGCCTGGCCTTGGAACCTTCTAATGATGGGGCATCCATGCCTCTGGTAACCTGCTCCAGTGTCTCACCACCCTTACAGCAGAGAATGTCTTCCCAATACCTAAGCTAAATCTACTTTCAGTTTAAAACTGTTACCCCTCGTCCTATCACTACACTCACTCCCTGATAAAGAGTCCCTCCCCATCTTTCCTGTAGGTCCCCTTTACAAACTGGAAAGTTGCTCTAAGGTCTCCTTGAAGTTTCCTCTAGGCTGAACACCCCAACTCAGCCTGTCCTCACAGTGGAGGTGCTCAAGCCCCCTGATCATCTTTGTGGCCCTCCCTTGGTCCTGCTTGAGCCAGGTCCACGTCTGTCTTAAAGTTGGGGGCCCCAGAGCTGAATGCAGTGCTCCAGGTGGGGTCTCATAAGAACAGAGTAGAGGGGGAAAATCACCTCCCTCCACCTCCTCTTCACACTTACCTTGATGCAACCCAGGATATGATTGGCAGTCTGGGTTGTGGGTACACAGCCATTGCTCATCAACCAACACCCTCAAGTACTTCTCCACAGGGCTGCTCTCATTCTACTCGTTGTCCAGCCTGTATTTGTACCTGGAATTGCGCCAACCCAGATACAGGACCTTGCAGTTGGCCTTGTTCAACTTCAGGAGGTTTGCACAGGCCCGACTCTTGAGCTTGTCAGGGTCCCTCTGGATGGCATCTTCTCTCCAGCGTGTTGACCACACCACACAGCTGGGTGTCAGCAGAAAACTTAGTGAGGGTGCACTCAATCCCACTGTCCGTGTCACTGACAAAGATGTTAAACAGCACAGTCTCAATACAGACCCTTGAGGAACACCACTCATCACTGATCTCCAGCTGGACATCAAGCCATTGACCACACCACTTTGTGTGCGATCACCCAGGCAACTCCTTATCCACCAAGCGGTCCCTCCATCAAATCCGTATCTCTCCAATTTAGAAACAAGGATGTTGTGTGAGACAGTGTCAAGTGCTTTGCACTTGATGGTATCCGTTGTTCTTCCCTTACCCACCAATGCTGTAACGCCACTGTAGAAAACCACCAAATTCATGAGGCACGATTTGCCCTTAGTGGCTGTCACCAATTACCTCCTTATTTTCTGTGAGTCCTAACATAATTTCCAGGAGGATCTGCTCCATGATCTTGCTGGGCACAGAGGTGAGACCGACTGGCCCTGTAGTTCTCCATGTCTTCCTTTTTTCCCCTTTTTAAAAATGGGTGTTGTGTTTCTCCTTTTCCAGCCAGTAGGAACTTCACTGGCCACGACGACTTCTCAAATAGGATATATAGTGGCTTAAACCACTTCACATGCCAGTTCCCTCAGGACCTGCAGATGCATGTCATTCGTGGGTCCTGAGGGACCCATGTACAGTATATAGTACACCGTAATGAAGAATAACTTAGCAGTAATAGACTTGTAGGGATGAAGCTGCACAAAGTCTTCACAGTGGCAGGACTGTTAGAGGCAATAGATTGGGCAGTAAGGACACTGAATATTCATAATTGAATAGATTTTATTTCACATTTACACATTAGCAAGAGTATATACTATTTAAAAAACGAGCCTTGCTGGAAAAAAATTAGTTGGAAATGATCTATCCTAACTTGAGACACTGAGTATTAAAGCTATCGCCCTCTTTCATAGCTACAGCCTCTAAAAGTGCCTGTTTCTTCTGCATGCTGCGAGATGACTCCAGTTCATACATAGTTGTCAGGTTGAAGAGAACACTCTCATGTAGGTAGTGTTTAGGGTCCTGCTGTACCATTCCTTCCAATTGCCGGAGGGAATCCTTCAGTTTTCCCAGATAAAGAAGACAAACAGCCGCATTGTTATTAGCCTAGAGAAGAAGATATTGTAAATAAATACATAGGTGTATGTTTATACATATACATACGTATGTGCATTTACAAGTGGTGAGAGTGAAGGAAAAAAGAAGTCTAGCATCTGCAGTTACATTTACTAGTGCTAAGAACTGCTTTTGTGTGTGTGTGCAAGTAACTAAAATACATATTCAATCCTACAATCCAATTCTTTTTTTCTTGTCATTTTCAAGATTTATCCTGCGCCAGTAAGACCTGCTGAGCTGGAACTCTAAAAGACAGAGTCTAAAACGAAATATAAATAGTTAGGACATTAGTCAGTTAATTTTGAAAGTCAATTGAAACAGATTTCAGAAACTACACGAGCCTCTGAATGCTGTAATTTTCATAGGTTTTGGGGTTTTTTTTAAAACTTCACTGTTATCTTCAGAAGTGTTTTTCTCTCTGGCTTACATATAAAAGATCCACATAAGTAACAGGAAGGAATTATCTTATCACAAAGGCAACTTATCTGTCTACAACTGACTTCAAGTAAATTCAGCAGATAGGGCAGTGTAAATGCATCATAAATGATCAAGTCAGGTTCCATTTTCTTTTCCACACAAAAGAGGTTTTATGAGTTAGCAAAAGATTCCAACAGTACAAAGTCATATAACATGTTTAGCAGCAGAAACTTTCGCACTTTCTGAAAGCTGCAAATAAAGGAAGGACACAGCCTTTTAAAAAAAAATTTTTTTTTTTTTCTTCCTTCAGCGAACCTTACTGATCTCTTGCAGTTTATAATAGGTACCATTTTACAGCCTGCAAAATGAGGCGATTCACGTGCTTCTTGAACTCAGTTCCCCAAGCCTTTAACTGGCCTTGGCTGAGGCTACTGGGGGTAAGCTGTCTCAGGAACACTCTTACATGACCATGCACTGAAAGCTGCCAGATGAATAAAATCCAAAAGCTCTTCTCTGACCTCCTCTTGTGATGAGGATCCAGGGCTTTTACATGCAACATGTTAAAAATGTCGTGTTTAAAATTACAGCACCTCTCCAACGTTGTGTGAAATCAAGTTAATCTGATATACCCTGGCAGCTGCTATTTCTTTTTCTGACATGCAGGTCTACACTAAAAACAGTGAATGCAAAATAAAAGTGCTTTTGCGAAGATCCCGTAAAAGATAACGTTCTGCAATTTCTACATGTGTGCTGAAGTATTCATGCCCTTCATATAGGCTGGTTCTTCACTTCCCATCCTGTTTTGGATCTTGTCCTTTATGCATACTAAAAACCCTTTGGCACATATGCCACATCCAATTTTTCTATAAAGCTGTGAGCGTACTCTGGGTACTAATTACATCCAGGCATGAAGCATTACAAGAATAATTTAGGTGTTCGTTATAAATGTAGCAATTTGTAGATTTACCACAGCATTTGATGAGTCGATCCTTAAAATCTCTGTGAAAAATCGATGAGCTTCTGCAAAATTATTCTGACCAAGGTGGAGAAATGCTCTAGAAAGTAAGTGACATATGAATGAGTTCTCCTCAAAAACCCAAGGTGATAACATATTTTAAAAAGAATGGGCACCATTTTTTATGTTTCGTGTTATAGATGTGAGAGTTTCTGACATTTGCTCTTCACGGTGTAATTACAACCAGCAAGGAGACACTGATTTACAGACAAATGGAATGACAACTTGGATCATTTAGCTATTATATATTCTGCCTACCAAAGCAACGGTCTTCATTGTGGTTTTATTAATTTAAATGCAGGTACTTTCTCCCTGAAAATATTTCTCTTCATGAAATTAGCCATGCTATATAATTTTCAAGGAACTTTTGAATAGTATTTTCTAAATATATTAACCCAATGTGCTAACAAACTGAATCCCCTATCATGCAGCTCGATTTACTACAGTGTATTCCAGCATTCTTTGAAACTACCAGGCAGTAACTTTACTAGCAGATCTGATGGTAGGATAAGGGCCCAAAATAGCTTCTCCTCTCCTAAGAGTTATTTATGCAAATGAATATTGAAAAAGCAGAGTGAAAATACGCAATGCCTGGAAGAATGAGAAAAAGCTCTGTAAAATCAGCTGAAGGATCACAATTTCAATCCAGGATAATGTGACTGTACTGAATAATACAGATCTCCTGTGCCTTTCAGTCTCACTTATGACAGATGTAGTTACATAAAAGAGAGAAGTAGAACGGGTTTGTCTCAAGGGTAGTTTAATGCTAGCAATGCATACTTTGCAAAACTGTATTTTAAAGTTTCATTTAGCTATTAAATTATCTACCTGTTCATTAAAACCATAATTTGGCTCTGTAGTCCATCCAATTTGTGAGTCACTTTCTCAACATCTTGAAAATATTTTTCTGCAGTCTTTATGTCTCCGATCTAGACAGTAAAATCATAAAAAAGTTACCACATTAAGAAGAAAAGAGATCCAGCCTGATTATTATTTTTACAAAGAATATGAGCACAAAACCATATCAAAGTCCATTACCTAACTGTTTGGCACCAAGCTGACTGGGTAATATCTGTTATCAAACAAGCTATTTGAAGAGCCACATTAAGGTCATGAAAAGATCACCAAAAGCATGCACAATTTTATCTAAGGCAGTGTTTCTCAGCTGTGGGATGTGAAGCATTCAGAGACTGTATGGCAGGGGTGCCCTGTCTCCTCATTTGGCTATTCAGTTGTAACTAACTCCAGAGTTTATAAAATTAGCTGAAAATGAGACTTCCAGTGAGACTGGGTGTTAGTCTGCAGGAAGTGAAGCCAGACACTGCCCACAGGCAGAAGCTGCCAGCAGGCAGAAGAACTGGAATACAGCAGCCTGGTAGCTAGCGTAGGACCTGGACTTGGTTAACCCACGGTTTGCAGGTCATAGCCAGGGACCACAGGATGACTTGGGTGCATCACACCAAAACATGTCAGCAAACAACCCCAATGCAATGGGCCACTGAGGATACTGAGGAGACAGTCCATTTGCAGACTGAAAAATACTTGTGAGTGGATCGTGCAGGCTGAAGGAATGAGGATTTGAAAGCTGTCATGAAGAAGAACACATTGTATGGGAGAGGTGAACAGGGAAGGGGGTTCTTAGAAAGGAAGGGTTATTTCACCTAGGAAAGGATGTCACATACATTGGTATTTGAGATGAAAAAAAGATCTTCACAGAAGACCTCTTTGGTAAATAAGTTAGCGAGGATACACTCATACGTTTGGTAAGGTTTCACAATAATTTCAGGCTGGAGAGACGGAAGGAGAAGAAAACTTAGTACTGGGTAAAATAAATCTATTAAAAGGAGTAAACTTAAACTAGTTCAGGAGCATAAAAGCCATGGAAACCAAGCGGTCCTCAGGTAGGGACATTGAGGAGTCCCTCAAGAGATCACGTTTGTTAAGAACAGTACCAAATCTTTGTGACAAATGTGCTGAACTCTCCTTAAAGCTGTCAGATGGTGAGTATTACACAGCCTCTCTAGGAAACTTACTCCAGAATTCTTATGCACATGTAGTATTACAAAATACACTCTGTCTTGCTGCACTTTTTACCCCAACTTTTTGTCCTATCCATAGTGGTCAGGGAGAATAGCACAACTCCTTTTTTTTAAGCCTTTTATATACCTGAAAGTTTTTATTGCACTTTCTCCTATGTTTCTTCTAGAATGAGAACCGGTTTTCAAGCAAATCAGCGTTCGCCCCCTTCTCACAGATACTGCCTTCTGA
>NW_010424861.1:19150-21632 GCF_000710305.1 Buceros rhinoceros silvestris
CTGCTGTTCTTTCCTGAACTCTCCTGTTACTACACATCCTGCCTGTGTGCTTGTTGATCTTCAACTGATCTGTCACCAGCAGTGAAGAGCTTATGTTTCAGAACATGAATATGAAGTTTGCTTTTATGCCATAGTATTTTGGCAGTCGGATTTGCTTACCCATGTGCAGTTTGCTTACCCTTAGCCTAATTCCTTTCTACAGAACAGTACCTCAGCAGTTGTTTCCCATTCTCTATTCATGTATTACTCCCAGTCTGTGGTAGTATTTTGCCTTTGCTGTTTGAATCACAGCCAATTTAATATTTCAGTTTCTCAACTTGTTAAGATTATTTTGCATTCTGATCCTGCCCTTCATAGTGTTTGCACCGCTCCCAGCTTGGTACGTTTTACAAGCTCATTTCTAATTTCATTGTACAGGGACCTCCTAAATGCAAAATAAAACCACTGCAAACCCTAAAGGGATCCTTGTGGAAAAGATCATCTAGCACATCCTTCTAGACCTCCAGTGAGTGACTTTCCCAGTACACTTCTCAGACACAGCAAACATCCATCTTAAGGTTTCATCTAGGTTTCTTCCTAATTTGTTTATGGGAGTTTCATAGCACCAGTATCCAAAGCCCCACTAAGATCACTAATATAACAGATACAGCTTTACCTCTAACCATGTCTTCTCCCTTGACAGCATAAAGAAATCTTTACGCTTAGGGAATGATCCAATTGAACATTTTGCAACTGTCACAAGATGCAACTGTCCATCTACCAAAACATTTATGGAGTACCCGTTAGTAGACTATCTAGTGAAAGAGATGCATTTCTTCCAGATGTTACGTAACTGGACTCCAGCAAAACAAACATTATTCATTCTAAAAACTTATACATTCAGTTATAATGACAAAGGATACAATTTCTCACTACAGGTGTAAACCACAAAGAAAATAATTGTATTTAACTATAGGATAATGCTGGCACAAGTGTAAATGGATCTGTCCTTGAGTATTTTTAGCCTGGAAATTAGAAGGAAGCCCCTAACCATGAGAATAATAAATTTCTAAGACAAACTACCAGTTTGCTCCACTGGGAGCTTGATGAGTCCAAACCTAATATACTTTGAGACTAATCACACCTTATTTGTGATCTTGAAGAATTCTCATTTCTTCATGTATTTCCTCAGCAAATATGCTCAACTTTTAATTCTCATTTATTCCCAGTGAGGGGAAACAGTTTACTTTTTTTTTCCCAGAACATTTAAAAGAAAGAATTAGTTTTAATTAGTCATTAAAATGTTAAATATTTAAAATGGTCTTCATCACTTAACTTTCTTTAACTTAGCTCAGAAAACATGACTTCAGTTATGTAATAATAATAATTTTAAATAAAAATGAAAATTCCTCTGTTAACCTCACATAACCACATCTTCTAACAAGGAGCCGTCAATATACTATAAGCTTTAAGTTTGTTGTTTGTCTAGAAACCAAGATTATTTTTCTTAAGTACTCCTAGGATTTATTTATTGCTTTTAACTCTGTTTTGCAGCAATTTATTGCAGACGGTAAAGTCAGGCAGCTTTCCACTTTCTAAATTCTTTAGTGTAGATATTTAAATAGCAATTTTGGATAGTTCAGCCAGCAAAAAGAGTCTATGAGCAATACACGATATCCTAGAGACTAAAATATATTCACTGTTTCCCCATTTCATGTGAATTTCTGTTTTAAAGGTCAGGTGATTGCTGACAGAATTAAAGTGCTTCTGAAAATTTCTTTGTGATAGCCTCTATGTTTTCCTGCACTTTCCACTTCTCTCATCCTCATTTTCCACCTACGTTAAGGCAACAGCTACAGGTCTACATCAGATCCAGGCCTCTTTACGCCCCACTACACGTGAAGATAAAGACAACATGATGCCTTAAACTGGTAAATTGAATTTAATTAAGAAAAAAAAATCACACACAAAGTAAGGTTTTATATCTTGAAAAAGGATACTTTTTTTTTTTCTATTTAACTGCTAAACTTCCACTTTATTCTACATTGTTGCTTTGTTTCATATGTGTGATGCCTATTGTCAAACAGTATCTGTGAGTGATAAGAAGTCAGTTAAAATCTGGCTGCCTCTCCTGGATAATGTTCAAAGTTAAGACAACAGTCTGAGTTATTTGGGAATCACCACCTTTTCTGAGCAGCTGTGACATCTGAATACGAGAAAATTGCTTTCCCATTTTACCCACAAGACGTTTTATTTTTTTTCAGAGTGCCTGGTCAGCAGTGCACACATGTCACCAGAAACTATTAATAACTTGTGTTTCCAACAGTATTATGCATATTTACAGTACCATTCTTTAATGTGCATAATTACTACATTGCCTATTCAGGTAATAACTAATGCACACAGCCAGTATAATAAAATTGCTCTATAATGATGGAGATCCACTTTAAACCAGAAACTTTTAAAGACAAACATGTTTCCCTCAATGTGAAAACATGTTCCT
>NW_010424861.1:21705-31289 GCF_000710305.1 Buceros rhinoceros silvestris
TGCTGAGAAACGAAAATCCGTAACTGAGTTTGAATGACATTCTATGATTTCAAGCAAACAATATTAATGATTTAATTATCTATCAAGACTAAATTATTCTATTTCAATATATTTCTATAACACGAATGACACAAATAAGATTGCTTGTAAATACTCAACAACTCAAAATTAGACTTATAATAATAAAAGGAAGTAGATAAAAAAAGAAGTTTGAAATACCAATATCAGAAATATGAAAGAACTGCAAAGCAATCAGATACTAGTTATTTAATTATTTAGATGCATAATTTTCTGACAAACAAAAAAGTACTACTGTACTTATTTTTTTTTACTTATTACGGTACATACATAGCTAAATAAATATTTATTATATTTGTGCAGTCCTGTTTTTTCTTTTAATATGCTCTCTCCTGTCTTCTCAGGGATATAACCTGGACAAAAGTAGGAAACTCTCAAGTGTTTTCTAGATGAAGTTGTCAGTTATACAGTGTGACTGAGAGCTGTGTGCAGTTTGCGGCAGTGAGAAATGAGGTTTTACGGAAAGCTGAATGTTGCTCTTTGCTTAATTTATTAGCATAATTTTCTACAGCATGTTCTTCGTTCGCTAATGTACATGCATATACTTTTAATATTATAGGTGCTTTATATCTCCTATCTTTGGCTAATAATACCTGGTAGAAGTCTTTATTGTTTTGACCACAATCTCTTCAATTTGATATGTGCCCTATAAAAACAGCTATAGTTTTAAATGCCACAATTATTCACTACTTAATTGTCAACAGAAATATTACCTAGCAGATTTAGAACAAAATGCATACCTGAAGGAAAATCCTTCCAATTCCACTCAACAGCTGAGGCTCTTGCTCTGGGTAATATTTGATGACAGTGTGATAAGCATCTACAGCAAGCACGTAGTCCTGAGGGTGAAAGCACATGACCAGATATTTAAGCTTAGCATTCTTTAGTCTTTATGTTGCCTTATTTTTAAAGATGCATTCAAACAGCATTAAAGCAATTGCAGCTTGTCAGTAGGACAGAATTTCTACCTATCACTGCAGGCACTAGTAGCTGACTATATTGGTCTTTTCTCAGCTACACCAGAACTGCACACATAGGGGAATCTTCACGGGGCTTTTTTTCCCCGCTGGATCATACTTTGTTTGTAACTAAACACAAAGAACAAAAAATCTGAACATTCACTCTTCAACTTAGATTATGTTTTAGGATGAAAGTCAAAAGCCTTCTGTTTGACTGGGGTATACATAGTTGAGAAGTGTCTCACGTTTCAAATATATGTATAATTTACATGGTTTAACAAACTATGTTCCAAAGCTTTGGGAACTGCTTGTGCACACAGTCTTAACTTGTGAAAAATACAATGTGGCAGAAGAAGCAATTCATGCACATTCTCAGATGACAAACTAGCATTGCTGCAAGGGAAACAAGACCTTTTCTATCCCTCCACCCAAACCCTTGTTGCCTTCTGCCAGGAAGGAAAATGAGCAGATAATCTCCAAACAGCAGACAATATCCGAAGAGAAAACTGATTCAGGCTAAAACTAGTTGAGGTGTGGGCTGGTTCTGAACTCGAGAAAGCTTTGCCAGTGCTCCCTCGCGCCACTCGTCTGCACAAAGACTGTACTGGCAAGTGGCAGCTCTGAGATCTACCTGCTCAAGATGCAATGCAACCATACCCTCCAGATAATGACCAGTAACAGACTGAACAAAGTCATTGTTCCCTTTCAGACAGGACAGAAATGCCTATGTGACTGATTACTGCAGTCCAGCTATTTCATGGTCAAACTGCTGGAATTCAACGATCTGGGCAGTAAATGACTTTTAGAGCCTGGCTACATGGTCTCTGGCATGCATACGTAAGAAACTGCATGTGCTCTGTGCTGACTGGAAGACACATAGTAGGTACGTTCATGAGGCCCAGGGTTGCCTCAGCTATAGCTTCTTGGAGAAATCCTGAGCAGAGGCAGAGAAAGCCTGGCCTATGCGAAAACAGAAGACTGTGCTGTACTAATTTGGTGCTTCCTGACAGTCCTGCCCTTCAACTAATACAAGAATTTGTGGTTGGTGTTAGGAAGCAAAACACACCGAAGAATCATCTTTCCAAACTGCTCAGACATCTTGGGTTACTCTCTACCCTACCATTTTTCTTGGTCAAATTATAGTACTCATTTAACTTGTCCCTAATGTGATCGCAGCTACTGGTAAAGGTACTTTTTGTTCATCTCTTGCTTAGTCTGAGGAGGCAATGAGCCTCAGGTGCAATGAATTAAGTTGCAATTAAAAGGATTGAACCCTGTGTCCAGCTCTGGAGTCCCCAGCAAGAAAGACATGAATCTGTTGGAGCAGGTCCAGAGAAGGGTCACAAAAATGATCATAGGGCTGCAACACCTCTGCTGTGAGGACAGGCTGAGAGACTTGAGGTTGTTCAGCTTGAAAAAGGCTCTGGGGAGACTGTATTGAATTATAGAATCAGAGAATCACAGAATCATATGGTTGGAAGAAAACTTTAAGATCATCAAGTCCAACTGTTCACCCTGCACTGCCAGGGTCCCTAAACCATATCCATCAGCTGGGAAATGGAGAAGATGGAGCTGGGAGAAGAGACTAACCCCCACCTCCCCACGACCTCCTTTCAGGTAGCTGTAGAGAGCGATAAGGTCTCCTCTCAGCCTCCTCTTCTCCAGGCTGAACACCACCAGTTCCCTCAGCTGCTCCTCACAAGACTTGCTCTCTAAACCCCTCACCAGCTTACTGCTCTTCTCTGGACACACTCAAGCACCTCGATGCCTTTCTTGTAGTGAGGGGTCCAAAACTGGACACATTATTCGAGATGCCGCCTCACCAGTGCCGAGTACAGGGGGACAATCACTTCCCTCCTCCTGCTGGCCACACTATTGCTGATACAAGCCAGGATGCCATTGGCCTTCCTGGCCACCCGTGCACACTGCTGGCTCATGTTCAGCCAACTGTTGACCAACACCCCCAGGTCCTTCTCTGCTGTGTGGCTTTCCAGCCATTCCTTTCTAAGCCTGTAACACTGCAGGGGGTTGTCGTGGCCCAAGTGCAGGACCTGGCACTTGGTCTTGTTGAACTTCATACCACTGGCCTCGGCCCATCGATCCAGCCTGTCCAGGTCCCTCTGCAGGGCCTCCTGACTTCCAAGCAGATCGACACACCCACCCAGCTGGGTGTCATCTGCAAAATTACTGAGGGTGCACTCGACCTCCTCATTCAGATCATTGATACAGATGTCAAAGAGGATAGGTCCCAGTACTGAGCACTAGGGGACACCACAAGTGACTGGCTGCCAACTGGATTTGACTCCACTCATTTGCAGCATTTCAGTACTTAAAGGGGTCCTATAAGAAAGATAGAGGCTAGAAAGATAGAGGATAGATAGCAAGGCCTGTTGCAATAGGACAAGGGGTGATGGTTTAAACTAAAGAGGGGAGATTTAGACTAAGATATAAGGAAGAGACTTTTTACAATGAGGGTGGTGAAACACTGGCACAGACAGCCGAGAGAGGTGGCAGAAGCCTCATCCCTGGAAATATTCAAGGTCAGGTTGGATGGGGTTCTGAGCAACCCGATCTAGTTCACTGCAAGGGGGGGGGGTTGGACTAGATGACCTTTAAAGGTCCCTTCCATCCAAAAACATTCTATCAATCTATGTTTGTACTTGACCCACGCACAAGGTCACCATTTGGAACATAATACTTGCTTTTGTACACACAAAAAAATCAAAAGAAGTCTTTGGAGTCTGATCTATATATGAGAGAAATTACATGTCCTGTAAAGGCTGACTTAAACAGCCCAGGAAGTGCTCTGCAGGACCCTTCTTTTGCAAACAACTTGTATATTGTGGGTATAATGATTAATTCTGGACAGTTAATTATTAACCTTTAGAGTTTATCCCAATTCTACTGTGCCATGACATGTTCATGCTTACTATTGGTAATGGAAAGAGTCCAGGTCAAAAACAACAGGTGATATACACAAAAATGTATTTATTTAAATTCTGATTTATTTAGCAGTCAGAACTCAAATGTACTTGAATTTATGCTACCAAAAGTTTTCATAAATTTATGACTTAGGAAAAGCTCAATTTTCACTGAAACACTTTTCACTAAAGGACTTCATTGATCATGGAGTCCCACTGTGTTAGGTAGGCATAAAAAATTTGGAACAGGAATCCTCTGAACTGACTCCTCAGAGAAACCCCACCCATGCTTGTATTAGCTATTACTGCCTGTAAGAGCATCATTTATAAAAGCTGAAGGATTGTCTGTGACTGTGAATTTTATCTCTTTAGTCATAAAAACATCCTCACTGAGGAGAAATAATTTTATTATATAAAATTCTAGCTTTTGTGCTCAATGTCTTCCATTCTGTGGTCTAAAGCTTCCCCTTACCCAGCCTTCAGTCTCATGCACACTTTAAGGCTTAGGCTACACAACAAAAATGCGTCGCGGAATCACAAAGCATGGGGGCGTTACAGTCACATCCCGAAAGTGATGTAGCGACAACTACTGGGAGATCATGCAGTTCTGACGGAAGAGTGCTTTTGTCAGCCTAGCTTACAGCTTGGCATGTTTTGACTGCAGAAAAGCCTCGGGCGAAAGAAGCTACACAAGGGGGCACTGTTTGCACAGTGATAACACCACAGGCTCCCTAGCGTTGGTAGTAGCCGGCCTTGTCTAGGAACAAGCAGCCAAATAATGGCCTGGATACCCACTCTGCAGAGGCTTCACGGACTTGACTTAGGCAGGCAAACAAACTCTTCTCCCCTTCTGCATTTCCTGTCAAGTGACTGTAAGTCACCATACGCATTATAACTAGGAGTATGTAAACATTCACACCTCCCAACATGTGAGAGTAGCGGTAAAGCATTAAGAGCCTATGCACTGTGTTTGGAAATATGGCATCCTGCTTCCATTCCAGGAGATGACAATAGATTAAGTTACATGTCCGTAAGCATAGGCAAGGATGGCCCCAGTATGAAGCTGTACAACATTATCACTATATCCAGGCTTACTTCTAAATACAGCTTTATTTTGTAATTACTCCAGGATCACACAGTGACTTTTACATGCATTTGCTCTTCCCCTCACACTATTAGGGGTAGATTTCTGGAGTATCATATGTGTGACATAGAATGATCCTACTCTACTGTAAGTTATAAAAGCATATTATTTGACAGTTCCTTCTGAAGGAGCTTACTGTAAAGTAGATGAAATTTGCTCTCATTTACTGAAGACTTTGTTTTCATTCCCAGCTTTGCTAATGTGACACAGTATAAGAAAAACTGTCTGTGAGAATGATAAATAGACACCCTCCCAGAGCAGCGAAGTCTTGGTTCATACAAGTTGTAGTTGTGTGGAGTCAGACGTATTAGGTACTGCCACTAAAAAACCTAAATGACTACAGCTTGTGATCTTAAGACTTAAAGGTGGTGCTGATGTATTGTCATGGTCGTTCATTTCTAAAGATTACGAACCTTCAGATTTTCCACATCTTCACAAAAAATCCCCAATTCAGGATTTGAACAAGAGCTGGCCTATTTTTTATAATTAAGTCTCTTCTATTGTGAAAATTTGGAGCTAATAATAAATATATTCATCCAACATAGTTCTAGTAAGCTGTTGTATCTTCTTGCTCAAAAATGGCAAGTGGGGTCTGTTTTTCCTTTAATGCACTGCGGTATAACTGTATTTTCCTTCATGGTCACCACATCTTACATTTTTGTATTTCCCTTACCACCATCTTAAGTATTTAAAATGTTATTTATATTTAGAAATAAGCAGAAATGACCACGATGCGTAGAATGCTGAGAGCAGGCTCAATAAACTATAGACTAAAAATCAGTGTTAGTTCATAAATACCATATTTTGGGAAGAGAGGACAGGGATAACTTATCCTCCCTTTCTGTCCAGTGCATTTGTGGAAGGGTTATGAAAGCAGAGACTACACAGCATTATGAATCCAAAGAGCAGCACTGCAGCACAACTGGGCAAAAGACACGATGATTCATGCAGTCTTTCTCCTTTAAATCATAGAGGAACCAAAGTCCTTAGGCGTCAGTCCCTTGCGTCATTAGTACAAGCTGTTACCTCCTTCTTTGTGCAGTTTTAGTTGTATTAGATCCACATTAAATTCTAATGCTTTTGTTTTTACAAAGGGCAAGTTCTACAAAAGCTAAGACAACACTGAAAAAAATCTAAAGTGCAAAATGTGCCTTTAATTAGAGTGAATTTATAATATATATGGAAAGTACTTAAGTGTTTATTCTTCAGAGAGGTAAAAGTCTGGTGAAATAATGTCAAAAACGATTTTAGCTCAGATGAAAAGAACTCTAAGTTTTCAAGACACTTCCATGGTGGTTTAGTAAAATACAGATGTTTTGCAGTTAGATTGTTGAAATGAAGCAATGTGCATCATCAGTGACATTTTAAATGAATATTCCCTCATGCTGCTATACTCAGGGTACCCCTTCATAGTGACTGAAACCCACAGTTCTTGTAAGCAGAAGTCTAGAGCAAAAAACATTACGTGGTCTCCCCTTCCTTTCCTGCTGTTTTCCACCTCCTCCCTTAGAATGCCCCTTGTTCACACAAAATAGGAAAAGCCGACTCAGTTCGCATGACTGAGAGCCACCATTTCTTTGGTTTTGTCTCTTGGTTAAGTCCAATAGTGGTGCACAGAAGGAAGCTAGAATACATTTAAGAAAGATTGTATGAACAGGAAAAAGAGGTACAGTAGGACCACCTTAAACTGTGACCAAACTGTATCAGCAGTCACAAATATAAAAGGACACAGCAGGCAGGATTCAGTACCTAGGAAAGACAGTCCCAAGGAAAAGCAGACTTGTGATAAATTTCCCATTCCCCTATAGGTTTCCTGCGCAAATCCGGGTCAGTTGCTTCTTTGCATCTCACTCACTACCTCCAAAACAATATACCCCTCCATTTCAGTAACTGATGAGATGCTTAGCTATGAAACTAATGAGGCTGTATTTAAGAAGACAAAAATCATTGTGCCACATAAATAGAATTCCTTGAGTCAGATAAGTAATGCAGAAGAGATATGACATGAAACAAACCTAATTAGAGTTGAGGATAACTGAAGTAGATTTAAATTGTTATAGGCCCAACATCTAATCAAACTATTTTTTTACTTTCAAGAGTCAATCCTGACAAGATTGAACCCTATTAAATACTACTGGAGTATTTTGGAGAAGGGAAGCTGTTAGCTGAAGCAAGATAATCAGGTTTTCTTTTTTCATACAGATGTCACTTAGTTTAATAGATTATTTTTATAGATATACTAATAACACAAGCTATTCCATTCACCTAACAGTACTTGGGGATCAAACATGACCATATTGCAATATTATAAATATTCACTAGATGGCAATAGAAGGCACTGACTTGCAGAATGATACAGATTTGGGTTTGTTTTTTTTAAAGGTACATACACTTAAAATACTTTAATAAAAACAAATGCAAAGTGTATCGTACAACATATTAATATAAATATTTTCATACTGAATACTCTAGAAGGTGGAGAAGGTGATTATAGAATTGCTGCATATTAGAATGGTCTTAAAATAATTGAATTTATAAACAACCTATATAATTATCTCAGAGGATCTGTCATGTCAGTGGCAAAATTTACTTCAAGTACTGGTCTGATTTTAACTGCAACATGACAGTTGAAAAATCTCTTAAAAAACCTCTGTACTACTCCATATAAGGATTCTTCTGAAAACTGAGGGACTCACAACTACTCCACAGCCAATGCACGGAAACACAAATTTCAGATGAAAGTAATTATCCATTAAGATGGAGTTGTGGGTTATCTGGGAGATACTGTGGAACCATAAATTTCTAATTTAACGACTGTGAGATGGGCCCTAAATACAATACAATCTGAGATGCGGAATTTCTGAAGTACCATTTCCAGAAAGGTGATAATTGGTATTCACAAACCAGAAGAAAGGTGAGAACTGTGCATGCATGTGGACTTGTGTGCACACAACAAGAAAAACACTGACAGCATTAAAAACAATTCACAGCCAAATGTAAAGTCACCTTCTTGAAAAAAATTTCTTATTTATACATTCTACTTTGGGATGGCAACTCATGCTTTTCTCCACTTGCTTTCTGAAAAAGGACAAGTTCCTTAAACAATGAACCTATGTCAGTCAAGTACCTATTTCAAAACTCAAACACTTACTAATTCTTAAAAATACCTCATTGTTTAATGGGCAATAATTTCCTTTCAAGACAGGAATGTTCTGATTGCAATATCATTATGAACACCAATTTCTGTTTTCTCAAATTCTCATAAAAAGGATATTCCATTTCATGTGAATCAGTATTTGGGTAACTGGACCTTATCTAAAAAACGTGTGCTTTTCAAGGTGGTGTAATATTAAGAAGGGAGCCCGGTTTGGGACGTAGCTTAGTAAACATCAGAGGGTCAGTTTTGGCATGACCTTGGGCAATAAAAGACCAGGGAGCAAGAAGTGCAAATCTTAGCCTGAGAAGATGAAACTGCTGACAGCAACTGCTGTTGCTGCTAATGGATTTGTGAAGTACAGTTAAGCTCAGAATAACAGCGGATTGCTGGAAGTATGGCGACATCCCTGTTTCCCCAATGACGAGGTGAACAGCAGAAGTTTTATTTCTAATTCCTGAATATAAAGAGAAACTAAGAGTGTTGCACCAAATAGAGTAGGATTGGTTAAAAAAGTAAGGAGGAATCAAAGGAAAAAAAACCTACAACAGTGGAAGTGAGTTACTTCCGCTTTTAATTCCTTTCTCTTCTGTCCCTACCAACTAGCGAGGATTTAAACTTCACAGAATCACAGAATCATTTTGGTTGGAAGAGACCTTTAAGATCATCAAGTCCACCCAGCAACCCAGCACTGCCACGCCACCTCTAAAATGTGTCCCTTACCACCACATCTACAGTCTTTTAAATACCTCCAGGGATGGTGACTCCACCACCTCCTTGGGCAGCCTGTTCCAGTGCTTTACCACCCTTTTTGTGAAGAATTTTTTCTGAATATCCAGCCTAAATCTCCCCTGGTGCAATTTCAGGCCATTTCCTCTTCTCCCAGGTAACGAGCAATAGGACAACAGACTAACCCTGACCGCGTTTCAACCTCCTTTCAGGTAGTCATAGAGAGCAACTCCCCTCAGCCTCCTCTTCTCCAGGTTAAACAGCCCCAGTGCCCTCAGCCACTCCTCGCAGAACCTGTGCTCTAGACCCTTCACCAGCTCCCTTGCACTTCTTTGCACATGCTAAAGCACCTGAATGTTTTTCTTGTAGCGAAAGGCCCAAAACTGAACACAGTATTCAAGGTGTGGCCTCACCAGTGCCAAGTACAGGGGGAAAATCACTTCCCTAGTCCTGCTGGCCACACTTATTTCTCATATAAGCCAGGATGCCATTGGCCTTCTTGGCCACCTAGGCACACGGCTGGCTAATGTTCAGCAGACTGTCGACCAGCACCTCCAGGTCCTTTTCCGCTGTGCACCTTTCCAGCCACTCTTCCCACA